>NW_021825969.1:5000-13980 GCF_006345805.1 Octopus sinensis | reverse complement strand
GCAGGGTCGTTTATTTATGATACTTCAGGCCTGCTGATGAATAGTAAGTATGAATGAAATCACTGTGATACAGGTCTATATTTTTAATGTCTTACTTTGAAAAATGCATTTCGGTGGGATTAGTAATATTTTGGTAGAATGAAATGACTAATTGTCCCTCTTAGCGTGTGGCATGTATGTATAATGCCCTCTGGCATGTATGTATAATGCCCTCTATATATAAATTCATATATATATAATATTATAATATATGTATATATAAAGGAATACCAAAAATGGGACAAGAATGCAAAACATCCAGACAAATAATACAAAAATGTTTCCTGTGAATAGGTTTGGTAGTCGAAAACTGAAAGATGCTCATTGTATATATATTTATGCATGAGTGTGCGTGTGTGTAGTAGTGTGCGTTTATATATGTATATGCATATATATATATATGCATATATATATATATATATATATATATATATCTATATATATATATATATATATATATATATATGTGTGTGTGTGTGTGTGTGTGTGTATGCATATACATATAAAAACACACACATACATACACCCACACCCACGCATAAAATGTATATATACAATGGGAATCTTTCAGTTTCCGGCTACCAAATCTATTCACAAGGAAACATTTGCCCAAGGGTCCATGCTGTGGGACTGAATCCGAAAGCAGATGACTGCAAAAATTATTGTCACTAATAACCATTTCTACTTTAGGCACAAGGCCTGACACCTTTGAGGAGGGCGGGGGGCAGTCGATTAAATCGACCCCAATACGCAACTGGTACTTAATTTATCGACCCCGAAAGATGAAACGACAAAATCGACCTCGGCGGAATTTGAACTTAACACGCAGCGACGAGCGAGATATCGCTAAGCATTTCGTCCAGCGCGCTACCGATTCTTCCAACTCGCCTATTACTGTCACTAATAAGCCGTTCTTTTAATAAATTAAAGTTAATTAGTTGGGTAATGCAGTAAGTGTATCTAATTTGACTAAATGAACAATGATATATGCAAATCATTAGCGTTACAAATCTTTTTTTTTTCTTCTTTTTCTTTGCTGAAAGAAGAGAAACAAAGCGTTTCCCGGAATTAGTTCTGGCCCCTTACGCTCATATTCATTTTGTCCATAAAAAATAATAAATAGCAGTCATCTACTGTGGTGAGCATAATCGGCTCTTTTTTTATCCCACCTCTAAATTCCATGCTTTGTACTTAAGTTAAAAGTTTATCTCGAAGGAAGGGCGAGCATTAAATATCCTAATGTGTAGCGCAAATGTGCTGAAATTATGATTCGGTTTCAATTTACCGCTGAGGCTATTTCCTACCATTTACTCTGTGAATGAATACTCTTGTGAGAGCAATTATTGTCAAACAATGTCATTTAATGTGCTTAGTGACAGTGATTCACTTATTCAAATGGGGAATGTTCTCAAAAAAGATTTAAACATCACAGCCATTTTCTTTTTATTTGCTTGACTAAAAGGTGACGTTAAATATCTATATTTGTACCTAAATTCCAATCCCTTTCCAGTTCCACCCCCTTTTATTTTCACATATAATTTCCTTTCATAGCTATACGCCTCTTAAGATTTTATTTATTTTATTTATTTATTTATTTATCTCTCTATTTATTTGTTTTGCTATGCACAGGAGCTCGGGTGTGTGTTTTGCTATTTGCATTTTTTTTGTTATTTTTTTGGAGGAAACAGATTTTTCGATGATGACTAATCTCTGAGTTAAATATTACTTCTGATCATTCTGGAGATGAAGTATCCACAGTTTTCTTGAAAATGGTGCATTGAACTGGATCAATATTTTCTGTCTCAGAATACTCTAGTTCTACAACAATATACTGTAAGCTAACACAATAATTATGAACTTTGTATATACTCCAACCTGATAAGTAACAGTACTTTGATAAGTACTGTTACACAGCAACATCTTAGAATGGTAGTACAAAGAAGAGTAAATAATTTAACTGTAGACACAATACAACGTTGGTAATAGGATACGGACTATGGTCAGTTGCGATTTCACGAGAGCTTTATACTAGAATATTATTGTTACTTTTATTGTCGGTTCCGGAATTATGTAAACTACAGTAAACCAAGATAGGCTTTTAATTCATCCGGATGGTGTTGTGCAGAACTAGTTGCCGCAGTAGGTCGGCACTCTACACCGTTCTTCTCCGTCTACACCAAATAAGTCGCTTAGCAAAAGAAAACAACAAAAAAAGAAAAAGAAAAAATGTCACAAGGCGTGGCTGTGTGGTAAGAAGCTTGCTTCCATACCACATGGATCCAGGTTCAGTCCTACTGCGTGGCACCTTGAGCAAGTGTCTACTACTATAGCCTCGGGCCGACTAAAGCTTTGGGAGTGGATTTGGTAGACGGAAAATTAAAGAAAGCCGTCGTGGCATGGCTCAGTGGTTAGAGCGTCGGGCTCACAATCATGAGGTAGTGAGTTCGATTCCCGGATCGGGCTGTGCGTTGTGTTCTTGAGCAAGACACTTTTTTTCGCATTGATCCAGTTCACTCAGCTATAGAAATGAGTTGTGACGTCACTGGTAACAAACTGTATCGGCTTTTGTCTTTCCCTTGGATAACATCAGTGGTATGGATAATATAAGTGGCTTGTAGCATGGGCGACTGCTGGTCTTTCACAAAACAACCTTGCCTGGATTTTCGCCCCGGAGGGGAACTTTCTAGATACAATCCCATGTTCGTTTATGACCTAAGGGGTTTATATATGTAAGTGTGTGTTTGCCCCCCACCTCATCACCGCTTGACAATCGGTGTTGGCGTGTTTACATCTCCGTAACTTAGCGGTTCAGCAAAAGAGACTGATAGAATAAGTACTAGGTTAAAAAAAAATAAGTCTTGGAGGTCTCAAGGTCGTCTTCAAGTGCGTTCAATTTGGAGGTAAAACCCTTCAAGGCGGTGCTCCAGCATGGTCGCTGTCAAGTGACTACAACAAGTAAAATAAAAGAATGAAAATGAAACATTTCTTGTGCTGAAATTATTAATATTCTGTAGAAAAATATGAAGTCATTTAATTGTGATGGGTCAAGAAAATTTGGGACAAAAGTCTCACAAATGACAAAACTGAAATTCTCGTCTGGACACTGTTACTAACCCTTCTTGACCATGCATATTATGCATATTATGTTTCTATAGCTTACTTTTACTAGGAGTAATAAAAAAAAAACAACGTTTCTTCAGACGACTTTTGATAAATTCAGAAAATATGGACGCACTAATGATTAACCATGAACAGTACACTGTATTGCGGTTAAAATGATATCACTTTTGCTTCTTTTCTCAGAGACGAGAAAAAGATTTTCTGAACGTTAGATCCTTTATTCTCCGTTTTTATAATGAACTCTTAAATCCAATAGGTTAAATCCTAAAGTCCGACAATGGACCCTTGCAATGCTGAAACAGAAAAATGCTGGAAAACTGCATTTGAACTCCTAAAGGAATCCTTATGTAAACACAGTCGTCTCATTCTACATATCTATATTGATGTCACATCAAATCTAGAATAAATCTTAACACAGAAAAAAAAAATAGAAACTAAAACAGCGCTTATTGTTTTTATTTGTTTATTTCAAGACTTGTAATATTCGGCAAGAAGTGAGCTATTGTGCTCTCTTCTAGTTGGACACTGTAAGCAAAGCGTCTTCTAGGTGTCAGGCGACATTTGCTTTGAAGTGAGAGCAGAAAATGAAAGATGTATGTACATGTATATCAGATGTACGTGTGTGTGTGTGTGTGTGTGTGTGTGTATGTGTGTGCGAGAGAGAGAAAGAAAGAGAATGAGGGAAGGTGTGGGTTGTCATTATGTATTTTTGCATCTAAGTGTAAGTTGCACTCTCTCCTCTCACACACACAAACATATCTTTCATATACACGTACATAATTACATATGCATACATCTTTTTTGAATGTACGTGTATATGGATGTGTGCGTATGTATATATATTATTATAATATATATATATATATATATATATATATATAATATATATATATATATATAATAAATATTAGGGAATATATCCAAATTTACAGGGAAAAAAAATCAGTTTAGGATTAAATCCAATTTTATAGTAAAATATTATAAAATATTATTTGAGACAAAACCACTATTTTGCAAAACAAACAAGGAAAGACTTAATCAATACATAAAATTTAATAAATAGTCAAAAAAACCGCCACTACAATCGTTTCTTGTCTTGATCGACAATCTCTTCAGTGGTACTTCCAATAATTCAGTTACAAAATTTGTAACTGAATTATTGGAAGTCCACCTGAAGATTGTCGATCAAGACAAGAAACGATTGTAGTGGCGGTTTTTTTTGACTATTTATTAAATTTATGTATTGATTAAGTCTTTCCTTGTTTGTTTTGCAAAAAATAGTGGTTTTGTCTCAAATAATATTTTATATTATATATATATTATATATATATATTTATATGTGTGTGTGTCTGTCTGTGTGGCTTGTTTTCCCCATCCCCGCTTAACAACCGGTGTTGTTGGTGTGTTTATGCCCCCGTGATTTAACGGTTCGGCAAAAGATACCGATCGAATAAGTACTAGCCTTTTAAAAAAAGTCCTGAGGTCGATTTGTCCATTGAAACTGATCGAGGAGGTGCTCCAGCATGGCTGCAAACAAACGACTGAAAACAAGTAAAAAGAATAGAAGAATAAACGATAATACTTCTACACGTGCATGCATGCACGCACACACCACACACACACACACACACACACCCACGCACACACACGTACAGACACACCATACATACATACACACAAACACACACACACTCACACACACACACACACTCACACACAACAACACAACACACACCACACTCACACAACACACACACACTCACACAACACACACAACACACACACACACACAAACACACACAACAACCACACACCACTCACACACAAACACACACACTCACACACAAACACACACACACTCCACACAAAACACACACACACTCACACACAAACACACACACACTCACACACACACACACAAACACACATACACACACACACACAACACACACACACACACACGTACAGACACACCATACATACATACATACATACACACATGCATATAAATATATTCATTTGATCTATAAATGTTTAGATACTTGAAAAAGCAGTCACGGAGGCATTATAATTACCATGCAAGTAAACGATTTGAGGCAGAAATTTACCAATGCATTCATTTCATGAAAACAGTTGCATTGATTGAAAAGAAACATTTAACTTGAAATTCCACGAATCTTTATTCCCTTTTGAAAGTCGTTACATTATTCATGTTTTTATTTATTGATAAATTGCAGTACGCAATAGCTGCCAAAGCGACACCAGTTACACGTTCTGAACAAATTGTTCAAGCAATCATTAAACTTAATAATAATAATACATACGTAGTTAATTAACTACTTCTTAACATCTTAAATTCCTTTTGAACTTTTTCATTTAATGTTGTTTAAATTTAATCTAAAACTCAAGTTATTTGGATGATTATGAATAATTGATATATTGCAATGTTTTTGGAATATGTTATATACAAAGACTGAATTTAGGATTTAAAAAGAAACTGGCTGACACTGTTGATAGCTGTGTTTGGCAATAATTCTTTACTTCTAGATACAGGCTTTGCTTGTTGTGGTATGGACAAAAACTTACAAATTGATGCTAGCGCTAACATATACTTCCTTAAAGAAAATGGTGCGATGTAATTTTACGCACGGTAGAGTATGAATTCATAAACAATTGGTTGTTGTTTTTAGCATGACTGAGTGACCAGGTAAATAAATACTCCGTTATAAATAAAATGAACCAGAAGTTGTTGGCATCAGTTAATTAGCCACAAGGCGGATATCAGGACAAATCAAATATATTTAAATAATAAAAGCGAAATTTTTCTATCCGTCTGGGACTTTTTCTTGTATCTCAATCTACACTAGTTCTATATAGACATATTATACCATTTTAGAATCAGGATGCTCCTAGGATTGAAAATCTGCCCTTCATTTTGTTCTTGAACATCCAGTATTAAGGATCTTATTCATAAGCATTTTGGTTGCTATTTCTAGCAAGTAAAGCTTGGCTGATTCATGCCATCCTGGTTGGCGTTTGTCAAATGACGTCAGAGATCAAGGGGGAGATAAATGATATTCGTTTTGTTTACGTCGATAAAAGAACTTAGCGACAAACATCTGGAATTCATCTTGGGCCTGAAAAAATAGAATGATTGCATTACAGAATCACCCGTCTTTAATCTCTGATGAAACACTACCGGAGCTTATATAGTCATTATAGACATATTACAGTCATGCTATTTAGCTCCCTTTAGTTTTGGGCTACAGGCCCAATTAGCCCTCCGCAGGAGCTAGGCTAAAAGATCGCACGGAGTGCGGCTTTTGAGTCACAATTTTAATAAAATGAACCTTATTCAGAAATTAGATTCATGGTTAAAAAGGAAAACTAATACAAGTACGATATAATGTTTCAAAAATCCGGATTTTATCTTTATTTATTACGTGTTTCAGCCATTAAACTGCGGCCATGCTGGTGTATCGTCTTGAAGAATATTAGTCGAATGAATCGATCCTACCATTTATATGTTTTTAAGCCTGGTACTTATTCTATCGGTGTCTTTTCCCGAAGTTAATGGGGATGTAAACACACCAACACTGTTTGTCAAGCGGCAGTGGAGGACAAACATAGACTCAAAGGCACACAAACGCACACATACACACACATGCAAAATACATACATATACAGTATATATATATATATATATGAATTGACGGTGCCCCAGCATGGCCACAGCTCGTGAGCTGAAACTAGATAAATTAAAAATAAAATAATATAAAATATACGGAGGGCTTCTTTCAGTTTCCGTCCAACAAACCCATTCACAAGGCTCAACGCGAGGCTAGAGTAGAAGACACTTGATCAAGGTGTCACGCCGTGGGACTGAACCTGGAACCATGTGGTTAGAAAGCAAACTTCTTGCCACACAGCCACACCTGTGCCTAATAGTATTAACGTAATTATTGGAAATTGTCAACAAACTATTAAATAGTTGTTTATTTGTTCTTTTTTTAAAAGAAATTACGAAATAACCTAAGTAGAACTATTGTACTAATATTTGTAGTTTTGATAATTTAAGAATAATTAATTATTATAAACGAAATTCTTCATCATCAAGTGTAATTAATTTGAAATTGCATAGAACAGAGGTGAGTAGCGTTTATGAAAAATACAATTTTTTCCAGCATCACTGAAAGATGAAATCGTAGACAGTCATACTCAGTCCTTCTTGATTTGGGATTGTTTGTTCCTTCTCGAGACATGTCTTGCTCATAGAGCCGGTTTCCCGGTTTCCTTGGCGTATAGGTTCCCCACCTGGAACCTATACGCCAATTTATATATATAAATTGAAGTGTTGAATCAAAACTGTGGAAATGTTATGGAACGGGGTTGTGGTTAATATTGGCTTTAAAATTTGGCCCAAGGCTAACAATTTTGGGAAAAGTTTAAGTCGATTACATCGACCAAGTGTTTAGCTGGTACTTTATCGACCCCGAAAGAATGAAAGGTAATGTCGACCTCGGCGGAATTTGAACTCAGAACGTAGCGACAGACGAAATACTTATTTCTTTACCACCCACAAGGGGCTAAACACAGAGAGGACAAACAAGGACAGACAAACGGATTAAGTCGATTATATCGACCCCAGTGCGTAACTGGTACTTATTTAATCGACCCCGAAAGGATGAAAGGCAAAGTCGACCTCAGTGGAATTTGAACTCAGAACGTAACGGCAGACGAAATATGGCTACGCATTTCGCCCGGCGTGCTAACGTTTCTGCCAGCTCGCCGTCTTAGTTGGGATTAATATTAACTAATGAAAAAATATCATGAAAAATTGATTCGCTGTCGCAAAAACTTTTGTGGTGTTAATTATTTTCCCCGTTAATTAATGAAGTGTTTGCCAAGCCACTTTCCAAACGCTCCTCCCCAGCATCACTCATCACCACAAACGTAAACAACTTTCTGCAGTAAATTCAAAAACAAGTGTATTTCACAAATAAAACTTAACCTAATTACCCTGTTATTTTGTTGCTTTTACATCCGTTGCCCCCTTTTGACCACCCCATTATCGCTCCCATTTTCTTCAGCTTCCCACCCCCTGAATCTTTCCACTGCCCCCCAGATGGAACAGTGCCACATACTTTGAGAACCACTGCTTTAATTTTAAAAAATAATGTTACCTTCGCGATTCAAATCTGTTCATAAGGGCCAGTTTCCTGGTTTCCATGGCGTATATTTTCCTCACCTGGACGGGACCCTGGTCTGTCACAGGATTACTCAGTTTTGCTAGCTGAGTGGACTGGAGCAAGGTGAAATGAAGTGTTTTGCTCAAGAACACAAAGCGTCGCCCGATCCAGGAATCGAAACCACAACCCTACCATCACGCGTCCAATATCCCTAACCACTAAGCCACACCCCTCCACGACTGCTTTAATGCATTTACATAATCCAGACTTGATTCTCATAAAATGCTTTTGCCAAAACAAAGTTATACTAGCACTAACAAACTTTCTTAAACTTCTGATGTATTTAAGCTTTAAATTTTAAAGGTTAAGATCCCATTAAAAGTCATGTTAAATTATCATGGGAGTCAATTAGAACGGTGTGTAAGACACGCTCTCGCATTAGACAAACCACCATCTTCTGGCAGAAAAAAAGGATATGTATTATCATACACGAATATACTCGGTATCCCAACCGTAATACAGTCGCATTAGCTGTATGTCAATTTTTTGTCACATTTACGAATAAGAAAGTATGAAAGATACACCGGCTCACATAGTATTTTATTTTAGTTTACTCACAAAATATTTGACGT
>NW_021825968.1:5000-13800 GCF_006345805.1 Octopus sinensis | reverse complement strand
ATATAAGTAAATATAAATATAAGTATAGATTACATCTTACAGCTGTTTCGGCCATGTAGTTAAGTAAGTTCCTCATTTTACCAATATTAGCCTTTTATGGTAGTCAATATAGATATAAATGAGACATTTACAAAATTATCATTGACCTACCATAAAAGGCTAATATTGGTAAATGAGACCATACTTATCTACATGGCCGAACATCTGTAGATTAATCTATCTTATATTATATTTACTTATATTTATATTCTCTTTTATATATATTCTACTTATTATACATCATTACTCTTTATGTACACTTTTTTATGTACACTACTGTATGTACACTGATTTGTTCTGCTTTTTATATGTAACCCTACAGTCTCTTATGTGGGTGGTTTATAAAGTATGTGATTGAGTATTATCGTGTAATTGATTTTTGATTTAGATGTATTTCTCCATTTCTTATCTTGTATTAGTAATTTGTGGTAATCATTTTACCTTTGACCATATAATACAGTAATGAATTGATTGCATCGCAATCATTACCATTTATGTATTAACTTTGTTGGGTACTTCACTAGCAGTATATTGGATATATGTTATCCCATGGGGTTTGCATTTACAACCCCTATCTCAATTTGTATATATATATATAAATATATATATAATATATATATATATCTATATATATATATATATGTATATTAATCCAAATAAGAAAGCACAAAAAAGACAACAACGCGAGGACGTGGAACAAATATAGTATTATAGGAGGCTCAGGAAAGAAGGAAAGAAGGAGGGTTTAAGATTTCGAGCGGAGCTTTAAGTCGGAAACATAGGAGAAGGAAAGATCCAGTGAAGGGAAGACAGAGGAATATATATATATATATGTATATATTTGCGCGCGTGTGTATGTGTTTCTGTTTTTGCCTCCGCCGCCATCGCTTGACAGTCGATGCTGATGTGTTTATGTTCCAGTAACCTAGAGGTTCGGAAAAGGGGAACGATAGAATAAGTACTAGGTTTACAAAGAATAAGTCCTGGGGTCGATTTCTTCGACTAGCACCCTTTAAGGCAGTGTTCCAGCATGGCCGCAGTCAAATGAGTAAAACAAGTAAAAGTATAAAAGGATTACTCTTTTACTCTTTTACTTGTTTCAGTCATTTGACTGCCGCCGTGCTGGAGCACCGCCTTTAGTCGAGCAAGTTGAAGCCAGGACTTATTCTTTGTAAGCATAGTACTTTTTCGATCGGTCTCTTTTGCCGAGCCGCTAAGTTACGGGGACGTAAACACACCTGCATCGGTTGTCAAGCCATGGTGGGGGGGGACAAACACACTCACACAGACACACACAGACACATTCAGACACATTCACACACACACACACACACACACACACACACACACACACACCCACACAGACACACACACGGAGACACATGTATACGACGGTCTTCTTTCAGCTTCCGTCTATCAAATCCGCTCGCAAGGATTTGGTCGGCCCGAGGCTATAGTAGAAGACACGCAGTGGGACTGAACCCGGAACTATGTGGTTCGTAAGCAAGCTACTTACCACACAGCCACTCCTAAAAATTTATTGAAGTATTTTGTGTATTTTAAGGAGCATAATCAATTTTAACGTAGATTTTAACAACAAAAACTTATATAGGTCCCGAAGGACCATATGGACCTCATCTAAGAAACCCCGATTTAAACTAATAGCTATCTTCTTATACTGTTCACTAATGCTCAAAAGTTCTTTACCAGCTTTTTATTCTCACGATGTATAATCACTGGTGACCGACTTATTGTGTAGTATGTGGTATATAAATAGACTAGTCGTGCATACACCAGAATATAGTCCTGTTCCGCTGCAATCTAATGGCAGAACAAGGCAAATATGGCAAAACGGTAGTTTTCTTGCAACAAAGATGATCTTTGATTCTTTTTATATTCTTTCTTTTCTCTCTTTTATTTGTTTCAGTCATTTGACTGTGGCCATGCTGGAGCGCCGCCTTTAGTTGTACAAATCAACCCAAGTACTTATACTTTGTAGGCCTAGTACTTATTCTATCGGTCTGTTTTGCCGAACCGCTAAGTTACGGAGACGTGAACACACCAACATCGGTCGTCAAGCGATAGTGGGGGGACAAACACAGTCACACAAACATACACACACACACACACACACATACATACACACAAAGATACACACACACATATACACGACGAGCTTCTTTCAGTTTCCGTCTACCAGTTTCCGCAATGGCCTAGTGGTTAGGGCAGCGGACTCGCGGTCGCAGGATCGCGGTTTCGATTCCCAGACCGGGCGTTGTGTGTGTTTATTGAGCGAAAACACCTTAAAAGCTCTACGAGGCTCCGGCAGGGGGTGGTGATCCCTGCTGTACTCTTTCACCACAATGGCGGTGCCCCAGCATGGCCACAGCGCAAGAGCTGAAACTGGAAAAACAAAAACAAAACCAAATCCACTCACAAGGCTTTGGTCGGCCAAAGGCTATAGTCGAAGACACTTGCCCAAGGTGCAACGCAGTGGGACTGAACCCGGAACCATGTGGTTGGTAAGCAAGCTACTTACCACACAGCCACTCCTATCAAAATACTTTAACTGTTCAAATACATTTCACACGCAGTTTTACTCTCATCTATGCTGAAATGTTTGTGGTACCTATTTCTTTATTACCCACAAGGGGCTAAACTTAGAGGGGACAAACAAGGACAGACATAGGTATTAAGTCGATTACATCGACCCCAGTGCGGAACTGGTACTTAATTTATCGACCCGAAGGATGAAAGGCAAAGTCTCGAACATCTCATATATAGTGTCATCACTATCTAGAGTTTCAAATCAGCTGCTCTACCAATCAGTCTCTTCCGTTTTATTCTCAGTTTCTAGTATTTCTCTGCTGTTGCTAAATTGCTTCTCAATACCGAGAAAACTTTCATTGAGGAGACTGTTTGCAGCATAGTCACATTTAGGCAATATATGAAGAAACGCTGGAGGATTATGACCACCACTCTCTCCATATAGAATTCCAATTCCTGTTTTATTTTTGATGGATGACATGCTACGTAAATGTTCCATTTCACAAACATGTAAGGCAGGCGATTACAATCATTATGTTAATAGCTGTAAGAAATGTTTGCCACTCATCAGGTTTGTTTATACAGCATTCTTGATAAAAAAAAAAAACATGGTGCTATGAAACTGATGTACCTTAAGTATTTTTATAAACCAATTATGTGAGATCGAATTGAAAACCTTTCTGGAATCGACTCAAGCCGATGACAGTTTCCTTTTTCGAATCTTGGCTTCGTCCGGTTACCAAATTATTAATATTCTGCGAGTCTATTGGCGAGAAAGACTTCCGTATAAAATTGATTTGTTCTGCTTCTTTATGTAGGCACTAAGAAATATCTCTTTTTTCAGTCGATTGGAAACTACTAACGCACAATGAAAAGAAAAGAAAACACATTCCATGATTTTGTGCTAACTGAAATTATTCCCCATCTATAAGAATTATCTCACTTCATAAAATGTTTAATTTATATACTTCAGGTTTATATTTTGCTGATGATCTCTAATAAGGATGAAATGGTGCTCAATTTTAAAACTTTGTAATAAGTAAAAGAAAACGAAATTAAATATACAGGGCAGGTGTCTTCTACTATAGCCTCGGGTAGACCAAAGCCTTGTGAGTGGATTTGGTAGATGGAAACTGAAAGAAGTCCGTCGTGTATATATATATACATATGTATGTATGTTTATATGTTTGTGTGTCTGTGTTTGTCCCCCCACCATCACTTGACAACCGATGCTGGTGTGTTTGTGTCCACGTAACTTAGCGGTTCGGCAAAAGAAACCGATAGAATAGGCTGACAAAGACTAAGTTCTGGGGTCGATTTGCTCGACTAAAGGTGGTGCTCCAGCATGGCCGAAGTTAAGATGACTGAAACAAGTAAAACAATAAAAGAATACGTTTATCTGCCATATTCTTCCATCTCCCTTCTTTATTTCTTATTCCGGATTCAGAATTCAAATTTTATATACAAAATAATTTTCTTCCTTGAGCTAAGTGTCCACTAGACCAGTGCTACTAAAAGTGGTGGTCCGCGGACCGGTGCAGGTCCTCGAGCCGTCAGCTTCCGGTATGGGTCGAGTTTCCAGAAAAGAAATATAAAATGCTTATATAATATTGGATTATTTGTTTCCAAAATAAATATAAGATAAAAAAAATGTCAACTTTTTTATTATATTCATTATATATATTATATAACCGGTCCCTGGCACGTTGGAAAAAATGTAGCTTGCTTACGAACCACATGTTTCAAGGTTCAGTCCCACTGCGTGGCACCATGGGCCAGTGTTTTCTGCTATAGCCTCGGAAAGACCAATGCCTTGCGAGTGGATTTGGTAGACGGAATCTGAAAGAAGCCCGTCGTATGTATGTATATATATATATATATATATATGCATATATATGTGTGTATGTGTATGTGTTTGTGTGTCTGTGTTTGTCCCCCCAGCATTGCTTGACAACCGATGCTGGTGTGTTTACGTCCCCGTAACTTAGCGGTTCGGTAAAAGGAGCCGATAGAATAAGTACTAGGCTTACAATGAATAAGTCCTGGGGTCGATTTGGTCCAGCATGGCCACAGTCAAATGACTGAAATAAGTAAAAGAGTAGCCCACATCAGATAGTTTGAGAAGCGTTGCACTCGAGGAAATCTACATCCCTGAAAAAAAAATGTTTTTCCCTAAATGTTAGATTGTATTTACTAGAAGCTATTTATAGATTATCAATGGAGAAATGATGATGCTATAATTAAATGAATTTATCTTTACTTATTCATCATCGCTGCCCCACTAGGCACATGATCTGGATTATTGAAGTAGGTGCTGAAGATCTACTGAAAATCTACCTGACTGAATGGTGTGTCAAATTCCACACGCCTATTCTTCCTCAAGTTGCCTGAGCTCGGGCTTTCCAGATATCTAAACCGCTCAAAGGATGCTTCAAACCATATATTGTGATGCTTTCGGGATGCCGTCCAAATTCTAAAAGCTCATCTAACTAATGATTGTATTTGTTACAATTAGCTTCGTTTTCAGTTATATTATCATCTTGTACCATTTCTCCCTCCTCATCCTATTTCATTAAATCTCTACACTTTATGTCATCTATCTTTGTGATAGCCTCTTCCCCCAACATCAGGGCAAATAAAAATAAAGGACGTTGTCATCATCATCATCATCGTCGTCGTCGTCGCCATCCTCCTCCTCCACCTCCTCTTCATCATCATTATCATCATCATCATCATCATCATCATCAGTCAAATCAATGAGGAGGCATGATTTTTGTCTGAAGTTCTTTCAATATAATGTCTGGCCTATTCGCATCTATCTTACTGTCAGTTTGAATGGTGATGATGATGATGATGATGATGATGATGATGATGTGGAATCGTTTAGCACATTGGGCAAAAAGCTTAGCGGCATTTCGTCTGTCTTTATGTTCTCAGTTCAAATTCCGCCGAAGTCGTCTTTGCATTTTCATCCTTTTGGGATAATGAAATGTGTACCAATAACGTACTGGAGTCGATGTAATCGAATAACCTCTTCCCCCAAAATTCCAAATCTTGTGCCAATAGCAGAAAAAAACTATGATGATGAGAATAATGATAAGATTATTATTATTATTATTATTATATTATTATTATTATTATTATTATTATTATTATTATTATTATTATTATTATTATTCAAACCCTATTACATGCTTATTCAATTAGCAGGGATGTTATCCTGAGATTTGGTGACAATTAGTCTTTGAAATCTCAAGAATACTTCTGAGAATTCTTGCTGGATACAGGATGCTAATTTTCTGCAAGTCGACAAAATATGTCTCAATTCCTGTATGCTTCAGACTTTTAAGAAGCAATCTGGTTGTTGTACCAAAGGCACCGATAATCACATTTTTGTGCTCCATAATCTCTTTTCTCTCTCTCTCTCTGTACCTAAATACTGATATTTGCCAATATTCTCAAGTTTCTTTTTTTTATATATGCACTCTACTAATATATAAGATTGCGAAGTCTATAATCCCTCGGTGGTTGTTTTTTTTTTCTGTCCTATACGATCATGTATGGTCTCCTTGCTATAATACTGCGTTTAGTTTCTACGGAAAAATCTCATAAAGCGCTGATTATTATTCTGAATCACAGCCTCTGTTTCGTATTGTTCACAGCAATTTTCCGTCATTACTGTGTGTGTGTGTGTGTGTGTGTGTGTGTGGTGTGTGTGTGTGTGCGTGCGTATGTGTGTGTTTGTCCCCCGCCATCGCTTAACAACTGCTGCCGTTAACGTGTTCGCGTCCCCGTAACTTAGCAGTTTGGCAAAATATATCGATAGCGTAACAGGCTAAAACAAAAAAAAACCAACAAAAAACAAAAACAAAAGAAAGAGTAATGGAGTCGATTTGTTCGACGAAAATTCTTCAAGGTGGTGCTCCTGTATGGCCGCAGATTGAAACGAGTATATGAATAAAATTGATATATATATATATATATATGTGTGTGTGTGTGTGTGTGTTGTGCGTGTGTGTGTGTGTGTACTAAGATGTACAAATACATTTATGATACATACAGACGTCAAATATATTGTGCAGTCAATATCTTAGTCAGAGTTAAACCTACTTCCGTTTTGTCATATGTTAGCTATATTAATTTTTACTTTGAAAACCATGTCGTTGGCATTCAAGTGCAGGAAGCAGCGTCTAGGTTTATTCAAGAGAGACATTAATATTTTTAGAGGGAAATCAATTCATATTTTCTTTTCAAAGGTATCGGTTCCCAAATAGGGTAGCTGTAACAGACACTACTGTAACAACTTAGGAAGTTGTCATTTATTTATTTCATTGGATGAAGACATAAATGTTGTTAATATTATAGCATTAGAATGAGAATACAGGAAAAAAGAAAAGCAAACGCGGAAATACTATCCGAAATATAATATATTATTGTTGTGGTAATATGTAGTGTATAATTTTTAAGTAAAAACAACTGGCGTATTTAAATGTTTAAAGCAAAGAAGATATACGATGGTATATTTCAGTTAAAGATACCCTAAATACATCAACAGAGATGATGTATTGCATTAAGTGGTTAGTGCAACGCACTCGCGGTTCGTAGGATCGCGGTTTCGATTTCCAGACCGGGCGTTGTGAGTGTTTATTGTGAGAAAATACCCAAAGCTCCACGAGGCTCAATCAGGAGTGGTGGCGAACTCTGCTGTACTCTTTCACTGCAACTTTCTTTCACTCTTTCTTCCTCTTTCTGTTCTACCTGTTTTTCAAAGGGCCAGCCTTGTCACAGTCTGCGTCACGCTGAATCTCTCCGAGAACTGCGTTAAGGGTACACGTGTCTGTGGAGTTCTCAGCCACTTGCACATTAATTTCACGAGCAAGCTGTTCCGTCGATTGGACCAACTGGAACCCTAGTCGTCGTAACCGACGGTGTGCCACGATTGCATTAAAATGGAATAGTTAAAATAAAATAAAATAAAAATATACAAGGAAATAAACGGTAAAAGCATTGCAGAATACATGCACATTTGGATGACACAACCAGACACAATGTTTAAGTTTTCTTATTTTCACCAACAGAGAATATGAATGTGTGTGTGTATGCATACATACATGCAGACTTATATAATAATAATAATAATAATAATAATAATAATAATAATAATAATAATAATAATAATAATGATAATAAAGATCTTGAAATAGAAATCAGCAAAATGTGGAACCTTAAGACTAAAATAATGCCTGTTGTCATAGCTGTCATAGATAGCAAAAGGGGTTGATTGCTACCTAACTCAGGTACCAGGAAACCCCAAAATGGCATAAATTCAAAAGATAGTGCTCATGGGAACTGCTCATATCCTACACAAAATACTTTCTATGTAATCTCAAACATGTAATCTTAAAACAAACATGATTTTTTTTACATTCACTAGTACAACACAAAAAAACCCCAAAATATATGGCACACTAGGCATAACAACAACATGAACTTCCAACCTGTTGTCTCTTGAGGTCTCCGGGTGAGACTTGGAGTCAACTTGTACAAAATGTAAACAAAAGTCAAACAGAATAATAATAATAATAATAATAATAATAATAATAACTAATTACTAATAATAATAATAAAATAATAATAATATATAGTAATAGTAATTATAATGATAATAATAATAATAATAATAATTAGTAGTAGTAGTAATAATAATAATAATAATAATAATAATAATAATAATAAATAATAATAATAATAATAATAATAATAATAAATATTTTGGTAAGTCGATTTGTGTTTTTAAACGTTGAGGAGAGCACCGGCACAGTTTAGGCTACCTGTTGGCATCCGCAGTTATGGTACACTTCCGTTGGATCTATTTCAGGAACTTCGCAGTGGCAGTTAAGGTAGTAGTATTAATTAATAGGTGAGAGATTTCGTATTAGACCTTTATGAGGCACAACATATGTTTCGACCCATCAGTCCTGGTCTCATCAGGTACGTTGATAAAGATGTCTTACTAGAGATCTTTATTATCGGCTGGCCTGTTATATTCCAATATAACAACAATTGAGGCATCTTTATCAAAGTACCAGAAGAAACCCAGACAGACAGCTCAAAACATGTTGTACCCAATAAACGTCTAATACGAAATCCATCTCCTATTAACTAATACTATATATAATATATATTCTATATATATATTATATATATACACTCC
>NW_021825967.1:0-13825 GCF_006345805.1 Octopus sinensis | reverse complement strand
TACTTAATTTATCGACCCCGAAAGGATGAAAGGCAAAGTCGACCTCGGCGGAATTTGAACTCGCAACGTAACGCAGACGAAATAGCGCTAAGCATTTCGTCCGGCGTGCTAACGTTTCTGCCAGCTCGCCGCCTCTACCTACCTACCTACCTACCTACCTGCCTACCTAACAACCCACATACATACATACATACATACATACAACATACATACATACATACATACATACATACATACGCACATACATACGTACATACATGCATGCATACATACATACATACATACATACATACATACATACATGCATGCATACATACATACACACATACATACATACATACATATACATACATACATACATACAAACATACATATACACACAGAACCAAGAACCATGTGTCTGAAAAGCAAACTTCTTACCATACAGCCATGCCTCTTTGTTATTAAATATTATCTTAACTATTATTCCAAGCATGAAAAGAATCTCATTACAGTAAAGCCTCGCAGTACGAGTGCATCATTGTACGAGTAATTTGCCGTAAGAGCCGAGACTCGTGCGAATTGTTGTCTCGAAGTACGAGCGGAAATCCGCACTACGAGCACACAAATCGTCCCATCTTTAAGGTAATTAATTCAATTAATAAAACCAGTTTACATATTTCTTTTGCAGTCTCTTTTTTTTCATAATTGTCATTTTACTTGTGACTACACCTTTTCTGTTTTAACTCCCTCCCCCAACCCCCTGCCGAATTATTTTTGAGTCGTTTTGTGGGGCTGGAATGGATTAATTACATTTTAGTTAATTTCCACGGGGAAAATTGATTTGTAAAACGAGTGAATCGTAAAACGAACTCGGTCAAGGAACAAATTTAACTTCTACTGCGTACGTCTATTTAAAAACTGTTTGGTGGGGCTAATTGTGTAACATAGCAAGCACAACTTAGGATCTGGGAACCAATGCCTTTCTCTTTCATATATCCTATTACTCATTTATTACCGATTCATTTAACACTATTTTGGTGGGGAAACCAAACGACCGTGATAAACGAGGATAGATGTAGTACACGGCCATTGCTTCTCAGTATTCCTTGTTTTTCTCCGTTACTTAATTTCTCTCTAACAAAACATAGTGTCTCACTCCTATGTTTCCGTCTAATTCAATGTCTTTTTTAAGTGTCTGATATTGTTTCAATGAAGCAAATACATTTGAAAGACACTTTTTCTCTCCATCTTTTCTTAAAGTTTCTCTTTTTCAGAATCTCCCTGGCTTTCGTTTTTATTTTACCTTTTGCCTTTTCGCTTTGTCTTCTTTATGTCATTGCAAAGCGGCAATCCTGGGGCAGTGGTTTGAAGGTTATAATGGAACAAAACAACATCACTATCAATAAGTTGCGGGGATGTAAACACACCAGCACCGGTTGTCAAGTGGTGGGCAGGAACAAATACAAAGACACGCAAGCCAGCATGAGCACAGACACTCGCAATCCCCCGTTTATATATATATATAGTTACTCCAAACATGAACAAAGAGAAAACACAACAACGTGAGGATGTGGAACAACGTGAGGATGTGGAACAACGTGAGGATGTTATTGGACACCCAGGAAAGGAAAGAAAGAAGGAGGATTTAACGTTTCACATATTGAAAAATATATATATATATACAACACAAATACACACACACAACACACACACACACACACACACACACACACACACAAACACACACACAAACACACGCACACACAAACACGTGTATATATATGAAATATACGCGGTGGGTTCCTCCGCAATTTCCGCCTCTCAAACTATCCCCTCAGAAGGCATGGATTATCCCACATTATAGGACTCCAACATGTCGCGAAGAGGGAGTGAACCCGAAATCACATGGTTGTTGCAAAGCGAGCTTCTTAACCACACGACCATGCAACTGTATACTATTTTACTCTTTTACTTGTTTCAGTCATTTGACTGCGGCCATGCTGGAGCACCGCCTTTAGTCGAGTAAATCGACCCCGGGACTTATTCTTTGTAAGCCCAGTACTTATTCTGTCGGTCTCTTTTGCCGAACCGCTAAGTGACGGGACGTAAACACACCAGCATCGGTTGTCAAGCAATGCTAGAGGGACAAACACAGACACACAAACATATCCACAAACACACACACATACACATATATATACATATATACGACAGGCTTCTTTCAGTTTGGGTCTACAAAATCCACTCACAAGGCATTGGTCGGCCCAAGGCTATAGCAGAAGACACTTGCCCAAGGTGCCACGCAGTGGGACTGAACCCGGAACCATGTGGTTGGTAAGCAAGCTACTTACCACACAGCCACTCCTGCGCCTATCTTAATGATTTTTCACTCATTTTCCCGCGTTCACCTTGTATTACATTTAAGCTTGTTATGTTTATTACCATCAAACAACTTTGCTCTTCCTTTGTTCTTCCTTTGTTCTGAGTTTGTTTCTTACTCTCCTTTCCTCTCCTTTCTTCTCTCAATGTTTTCTGAGGGGATAGTTTGAGAGGCGGAAATTGCGTAGGAACCCAGCGCGTATATTTCATATATATACATGTGTTTGTGTGTGCGTGTGTTTCTGTGCGTGTGTGTGTTTGTGTTGTATATATATATATATATATATCAATATGTGACCGCGTGTGTATCGTTGGCGCTTTTCTTTCTCCGTCTTTTCAATAACATGCCCCCCCCCCAGTGGTCAGCTGTACTTATCCTATCGAACCCGAAGCTGAGAAAGCAAAGCTAACCTCGGCGGTGTTTGAACTCAGAACGTAAAGATCTGGGAAAAATGTCTCTTAGCATTTTGGCCGGTGCGCTAATGATTCAGCCAGCTCTCCGCCTTATTCTTTCATAGAAGACTATTTTTGTCTATTTTACCCGTTTTCCAATTCTTTCCCTCTTTTGCTTTGGTACTCATTCACATCTCTTATTCTTTTCTTTATCAATCTCTTCCGTAATACCTTACTTCCCTCCCACTCACCCCTCACACATGATTTTTTTTTCCTCTTTACATTTTCTTTCAATCCCGAATTACAAAACACCTTCCCCTTCGACATCTTCTTCTTCACCTGCTCCTCCTCCTCCTCCTCCTCCTTCCACCACCACCACCACCGCCGCCGCACCTCCCCCATAACCACCGCCGCCGCACCTCCCCCATAACCACCGCCGTCGCCGCCACCACTACTACCAGTAACAACAACAACACCATGCCGACGACCACCACCACCACTGCCGCTGCCACCGCCACTAGCGCAGACATCTCCTTTCTGTGCATCTCCTTCACCTCTACCCCAACTCCTCCTTGTCGTTATCGTCGTCCTCCTCCTCCTCCACGTAGTCCTCCTCGATGGCGTTGTTGTTCTCGTCCTCTTCCTCCGCCTCATCCCCATTTCGGCGCATCTAACTACGTTTTTCTCATCCACAAGTATTTCTTTCATATATACATTTCTCTCATTTTCTCTTCCTTAAATCCTGTACTTAAGAACCTACTTCGGAAACAACAAACAATCTCTGATGGCGTGTTTATTTCCAATTCTTAAGTCTACAGCACCAAAACATCCATCTCCCCAACATAATACGCATCACCTTCTGTAATAACGGACATATTAAAATAAACAGACATACAAACAAACAAAACATTCAGTGATGGTGCGCCGGGAAGGGATCCTGTATTTTGTCACTTCATTTGCTAGAAACAATATTCAAATATTCACTCAAACTTCTCTGACTGTGTTAAACTATACGAAAAATATGATGATTGATCTAGTCGATATGCAGTCTCAAAAATAATAAAATAAATGCGCCCTTTCTAAAGCCTAGCCAGGCTCATGGGTCCGGTTAACCGGTTTCAATGGCGTATGTGATCCCCAGCTGAATTTTTTTCTGTAGAGAAAAAGACTTCATCCCTTTTAATAGTAGTAAAGTGATTACTGCTTGCTGCAGGGACTTGTAATCACTACAATATGTAGCGGCGGGAAGTCAACATGTTGTCCTGAGACTTAACCTAAGAACTTTTATTTTTGGATATAATTGGGTTACTCAGATGTACTTGTGTTATTCGCTTCCGCTGTTTTCCAGAGGTGCACGTGAGTGTCTTACTTATATTCTCTCGTAAGCTTAACTGAAGACGAACGAACCCTTATGTGGTTAATTCCGAAATTGATTCAATATTGAGATAACGAAATTTAAATGTTCCAAAGGTATAGTTTGCCCGAATTTCTGTTCAACTTTCTGTAGCAAGCAGATTAAATGGGATTATCAGTATATTCGCTTTAGAACAACCTTCTTTAGCCCTTGCTATAAGATATATATATATATATATATATATATATATTATATATATATATATATATATATTTAAACGCATAAGTGATGGACATAAAGGACATCTGACTCACTGAAAGAAGCAGTTAAACTACAAACCACTAATAGTTGTAACTCTGAAATGGAAAGAGAAATAAAACGTTTACCCTATCTTTCCTGGACTATGCATAGTTTCGGCAATCTTTTGTAAATAAAATAAAATAATTTTAATTTACGATTGGCGTTGCCATCTTCAACAGGAAGCCAATGCTAGCATATAGGCACGAGGCGATATGGACCATGCCTCGATATATACATATAGTAGTTTGCTTTATAAAGCTGGTCCACGAGTATTGGACTATCATCTGTAATTTCACAACGAAAACCAGTCGCATTAATGAAGGTAGATCCTGAAATCCGTGAATGTCCCTAGAGTAAATAATAAAAAAAAATGTGTAAACAAGACAGATTGGATTGAACAAACACGCTTTATTGCATAATACTACAATTGTTTCCCCTTCATATTACTAGCAAATAATTGCCGGAATATTATTATATAATAAATACATTAAGTTTATTACATTACATCATTACATTACATTCGTATTATTTCAGCAACACTGGCGAATGAAAGATCCTCCGGCACGAAAGCAAGCTGTTTACTAAATTACACAATATCTCATCGAACATACACCTGAATTAGATATTTATTCTGTGGAATATGGCTTAATTTAGCAAATATCTTCCGCTCGCACTCGAAGAGTCTTCATTCGCTAGAGTTGCTGAAATAATACGGATGGAATGTAATAAATTTAATGCATTTATAAAATAATAATATTTCGGCAATTATTTGCTGGTGAAGTGAAGAAGTAACATTTGGAGTATAAATAAAGCGATCAAGCGTGTTTAGTCTGTCTAATATCTACTTTTTACATATTTTTATATGCGTGTACACACACACACATATATATATAGACATATACACATATATATACATACTTACATGTAGATATATATATCTTTTACTTTTACTTGTTTCAGTCATTGAGGGGGTTTTAGCAGAACAAAATCGGCTCCAGGACTTATTTCTGAAACCTAGTACTTATTATATCGGCCCTATTGCAGCAACAATAGCAGCAACAACATCAGCAAATGTAAGGTTTCTAACTGAAGCATATATTCGTGTAGAGGAAAGCGTAGTCTAGTGAGCGGATCAATTGGATTAGGATATTCTGAAAGAGATTTAAAACGATCTTATATTTTGAAATTGCCTAAGTTTGAGGAGTGAAAAAATGCGACAGGTATAAGAAGAGATATATAGAGAGAGAAAAAGAAAGAAAGAAATAGCAAGAGAAAGCTGCTTATGTATGGCCGCTCAGAATCAGAGAGCGACAGCCTGGAATGTTAGAGACTATCCTAATATGGTCATATTTAGAAATCACCTTCCAGGAGATAATCAGTCTTAAGAAACTAGAATACAAAACCAACCCAAAAGTCAAAAGTAAATTTGTAAATAGGAACAAGAAAAGCAAAATCTCAAAACAAACGGACATTTATCAAAATGAAAGTCTGATTTCACTCCATAGCGTATATATATACATATAATACATACCTACACTCGTATATATATATATATATATATATATATATATATATATATATATATATATATATATATATAGATATATATATAAATACACAAATATATATATACATATATACATGTATATATATATATATATATATATACATATATATATATATATATATATATATATATATACAAATATATATATAATATATACATGTATATATAATATTATGTATATATATATAATATATATATATATATACATATATATATATATATATATATATAATATATATATATATATATAATATATATATATATATATATATACATGATATATGTATATATATTTGTGTATAATATATATATAATAATATATATGTATATATATATTATATATATATATATATATATATAATATATATATACATGTATATGTATATATATATATATATATATATATATATATACATATGTATATATGTGTGTATTTATATATATACATGCATTTATATGTGTGTTTGTGTGTTTGTGTAGGAGTAAATGTTGCTGAAAGTGGACAGAAAAATAAATCAGATGAAGATTTCTTTCTTTGGACAGATTTAAAAAGTTTGGATATTCTTCAGGAAACGACAAAATACTGCTTATATATTTTGGGGTGTGGAGGGGAGGTGCTGTCATCTAATGCTGCAGAATCAATCATTACACACACATCCACACGCACACAGACGCGCACACACTTACGTGCTCATACACACACACACGCACGCTCCTACACACACACCTATTTTCTATCTATGTCTACATTATGTTACATAACTTGTCATACGCAATGTAATAGGCGGCGAATCAGCAGAGCCGTTATAGGGTCATATAGAATGCCTCTTGGGATCTGTTTCGAACCTATTCATTCGGGTTTCAAATGCTATCGAATTCACATTGCCTTTTATTTCTTTGGTGGCCGTATGGTGGGGTAGGGCTAAAAAAAATTACCAATGCAAGGAGATGATGGATTGGGGCGAAAACTGTAAGAATATTGAACCAGACGCCTTTGGGTATATGTTCCGGCTCTTTGCCTACAGATTTCAGACCCTACCATGAACCACTTGGGTGGAAGATTTAATCTATCACTCAGTTTAACTCCATTAACTGGAACTTTGATAGCTTTTAGACCAGTCCACACCGTTGAAAGCATTCCTGCTAGGTTTCCGGTTTGATGATAATTATCTTGCTCCCTCACACGAGGAGGTCGAATTTAGGGGCCGATGAAAGGAACTGCGGTCCGCCGGTCACGACGAGTGTTCCAGTTGATCGGATCAACGGAACAGCTTGCTCGTGAAGAGGCTGAGAAGTTCACAGACACCCGTACCCTTAATATATTTCTCACGGAGATTTATCGTGACACAGAATGTTACAAGGCTGGGCCTTTGAAATATAGGGACAACTCATTTTTGCAGGCTGAGTGGACTGGAGCAACGTGAAATAAAGTGTCTTGCTCAGGGACACAACGCGTCGCAGGGAATTGAACTCACGACCTTGCGATCGTGAGCTGAATACCCTATCCACTAAACCATGTGCCTTCAGGAGCCGATGAAATAAAGTCTAGTAAAATTCCTCTTCATAAAAAGGCCGCAATTGATATGCATTTCAACACATTGTGCCGTGATTCTCTCACACCTTTAGCTTTGGTAGGTCTTCAATTTCATGTAGTGTAACGATAAACATCGCCCTTTTCAAGCCAGGCTCATGGGTCCGGTTTCCCGGTTTCGGTGGAGTATGTGTTCCCCGCAGATGTACGGGACGCCAATCCACCGCAGCGTTACTCAAAAAACAGGAAGAAAGTGTGAGAGAAAGTTGGGGCGAAAGAGTACAACAGGGGTCGCCACCACCCTCTGCCGGAGTGTCGTGGAGCTTTTTAGGTGTTTTCACTCAATAAACACACACAACGCCCGGTCTGGGAATCGAAACCGCGATCCTCCAACCGCGAGTCCGCTACCCTAACCACTGGGCCATTGCGCCTCCATTGTGCCTTTCATGTAGTGTATCCACTAAACACATCATTGAAGTTGCAGAAACGAGTATTTCTGTTTGGGTGCATAAATGAGAAAACTTTACAAATTCAGTTTTATATATCTAACACAAAACACACACACACACACACACACACAACACACACACACACACAGATGGTAATCAATCATTTAGAATCTGTAAGGTAACCATCTCTTCATACATGGTTATGAGGATTGAATGGTTCGAAGCCCACAAGACACCGGGTCGCTCTCATATCGTTGCATCGTCAGCTGCAGCAGAGAGATGTTTCTTAAAATTCTGATTTCAAATTTTGGCACAAGGCCAGCAATTTCGGGGAAGTCTGCCTCGGCAGAATTTGAATGTCTTCTAAAATATTACCCTTCCATGAGGAATGATGAAGTAGCTAGAACATTCTGGAAGAGAATAAGGAAATTAACGTGCCAACAGAAAAAATTAACTATATTGAGACCAATGGATCAAAAGAATATTGGGGAGAACTTAGAAATCAAAACAGCTGCTGAGTTAAAGCAGAATTGGTCAGATTTAGCTGCGTGGGACCACAAGAAAAGAATATGTTCTGCTGTGGAAATCTGGTGCCATCTGGACAGCAGTGTGGTAAAAAAATGCAGAGAAAAAGAGCTTTTATGGAGCATGGATAAGGAGTTTTCAAATTCAGTACTCAAGGTACACTTTCAGTATCATACCTGTTATTAGAGCAACAATATATCTACCAAATCAACTGGAGCAAAATATGGCTAAAGTTGGGTTATTGAAGGAAATATTGCGACTCCTTAATTCATAGACTACAAAGGATTAAGATATCTAAGATAAGATAAAGAAAAAAGAACTGAAAGATCTTCGTGAGCTTTAAAGGATGATGAGCAAAACAAGATGCGTACCTTCACCCCCTTGCTACCAAGAAGGAGGTCGGTCGAAATTAAATCTAAATGAAAAGGGGAAAAAGAAAACACACACACACACCGATATGTAAATGTCTCTCGTGAAAATAATTAATATGGGCCATTATAATTAATTTCTTACTTTCCTTTTATGAATCAGTTATAGAACATTAAATATAATGGTTTCAAATTTGAGCTCAAAGCCAGCGAATTCGGAGCTGGGTTAAGTCAACTGCATCGACCTAAGTGCTCAATTGGTACTTATTTTATCGACCTCAGAAGGACGAACGTCAAAGTCGATCGCAGTGGCGTTTGAACTCAGAACGTAAAGACAGACGAAATGCCGTTAAGTATTTTGCTTGGAGCGATAGCACTTGTACCAGCTCGTCGATTTATATTATGTGAAATATGTTCGTGTGAAATGATTTATGATCAATGAGTGTTCATATTTTTATAAACTTAGAACATTTTATAGCTTTCAATGTACATGATAATTAAAAAATAAAATATATATCCTCTCACTTCTAACTTGATTACATGACGTCAAACCTACAAAAAAAAAACTCTTTTTAGTTATTGAAATCAGCAAATATCCTTGGACATTGAAAAGAGGTTGAAAGGCGGAGGAGTGTGAATACAAAACTGACAACAACAACGACAACGATAACAACAACAACAGCAACAACAGCAACAAAAACAACAATACTAATGATGGTTTTTGAGGATGATCCGTGGCTTACTATCCATGTAGGAAGTGCAAAAGATTGTCTCAACTTGTACGTTACACGCATTGAGAAGAGCATTGTCGCTGTGAATTTTTCTTTCCTTTTCCCTTTCGTTTTTAATTTTTTTCCTTTTTTCCTTTTTCTCTCTGTTTTTCTTCCCCCTTTTCCCTATCACATGACTTTGTAAATGAACAATCTGGTGTATTTATGTTGATGGCGCACCAATGTATACAGTGAGTTTCTTTGCCCTAGGTGTTGGGAAGACACTCGGCAAAAAATGGAAACAAAATTCAAAGATGATGATGATGATGATATAATAATAGTAGTAGTAGTAGTAGTAGTAGTAGTAATAGTAGTAGTAATAATAGTAATAGTAATAGTAGTAGTAGTAGTAATAATAATAATAATAATGATATTAATGATAATATATGATAATAATATAATATAATATAATAATAATAATAATAATAATAATAATAATAATAATGATAATAATAATAATATAATAAAATAATATAATAATAATAATAATATAATAATAATGATAATAATAATAATAATAATAATAATAATAATATAATAATAATAATAATAATAATTATAATAATAATAATAATAATAATAAAAATAATAAATGACACAAATAAAAGAATGAAAATTTTGGGGTTTCGACGATTTTCTTCTGTATAGCTTTTGCAAAAATGGGAGATTATTGCAATTAACGTCAGATCACAAAGAAAATCCTAAGCGATCAAATGAAAAGGAGTTCAAGACCAACCTTAAGAAATCCTTTCTGAAAGGTAATAAAACAAAAAAGACAAGGTGTCAAAAGTCGACTATCAGAAATCAAACAGAACCACATTTGAAAACCGGCATGTGTTTAAAGTGTTTTCAAACAGGATATTTATAGCACCTAGTTAGGGTCTCATACAAAAAAGAGTTTTTAAATGAAATCCTCATTAAATATTATGAATGAAGATTTTGACTGACATATAAGCGATTAATTAGAGATGAAATCTTCAGAGGTCATTCAACAGAATTCAAATTCAAAATGATGTATGGTGTAGTTTTCTGAAATGGAAGAACACAACATATTTGTATTTTTGAAGTATAGCATCGCGTTTAAAATATTGGGTTGTCCGTAAATTTCGTGCCAATTTAAAGTAGCTTAGCTTTCGACTTATTTTAGAACATGGTTGAGTCCATAAAATAGGATTTCACTACACCTCCATTTAGAGCACAGTTTAAGCTATCTTTTTGTCTGGAAGAAGGTTTATGTTCCTATAACCTGTGTTAATTCTGTAACCCTTTAAAATGAAAGATAAGAAGGTTCATTTTCGGCACTTGATGCTTTGGGAACCAGACAAAAATTGCTGCAGCTCGGCTGGGATGTGTTACCCCCACCCTCCATATTCACCAGATATTGCTCCTTCGGATTTCCACTTATTCAGGTCTCTGCAGAAAAGTCTTAATGGTAAAAATTTCAATTCCTTGGATGACGTAAAAAGATACCTTGATGAATTTTTTGCCATGAAACCACCCCAATTCTGGGAAGAGGGTTTTTCAAGTTAAAGGAAAGATGGAGACGCATTGTGCAACAAAAGGGTTCATATTTGGTTGATTAAAAATGTAATGGCAAGTATTTATTAACCTTTTTCTTTCTTTTAAAAATCGGCACGAACTTTCCGGACAACCCAATATTTTCATACTAGTTCACAAATACGATGTAGGATTAAAAATGTTCAATATAGATGTTCTATTACTTGAATCTACATTATCATCCCAATACTTTTATGATCCCTATCACAAGCAATAGTATTACGTCACTTTAATCGTGACCATCACCTCAACATTATCACCACCATCATACTACCATTATTACTGTGGTCGTGATAATGTTGAGCTGTTAGTGATAATGTGGTGTGATGGGGTAATTGTGTTGGTTTGTTGGTGGTGATTATAGAGATGTGATACTAGTGGTGATAATGTTGGTGTGATGTTGGTATACTACCATGCCATCATTATCGCCACAGCTACCATAGCCACCGCCACCAATACCATCTCCATCACACCAAAACTATCGCCGCCACCAGCACCACCAGCAGCAGCATCACCAGCAGCATCACCGGCAGCAACAGCCCACCACCACCACCATCACCACCACCACTAACATTATCATCGCTACCAGTACTGCCACCAGTGCTGCTGCCACCGCCGCCTCACACCACAGTGACACTTTAAATACAACACTGAAGATCACCAGCTTCCGTCTCCACTATACCTGAGTCACTACTAGCGCTAAAAAGAAAGAAGAAAAAGATGTATTATTATTATTATTATTATTATTATTATTATTATTATTATTAGTAGTAGTAGTAGTAGTTGTTGTTGTTGCAGCAGGAGTAGTAGTTCTGAGAGAAAAGGAAGAAGTATAAGAAGAAGCAGCAAAAAAAGAAGAAGAAAAGAGAAAAGAAGCAAAGAAATACAGTAGCCGCACAGCAGCAGAAGAAAACAAGAATGAGAAAAAAATGGAGTAAAGAAGTGGCAGTAGCCGCAGTAGCAGCAGACGAAGAAGAAGAAGAATGAGAAAAAGAAAAGAAGCAAAGAAGTAGCAGTAGCAGCAACAGAATAAGAATGGAGAAAAAGAAGACAGGAGGAGGAGGAGGAGAAGGAGAAGTAGTAATAGTAGTAGTAGTATAGTCAGTGTATAGTATTAGTAGTAGAGAAGAAGAAGAAGAAGAGGAGGAGGAGAGGAGGAGGGGAGGAGGAAAAAGAAGAAGATGTAGTGAGTAGAAGAAAAGATGAATAATAATGTAGCGAAGAAGAAAGTAGAAAAAGGAGGGGAAATAGTACAAAATAGAAATAAATAAAATAAAATAAAATAAAATAAAGAAGGAAGAGTAAAGATTGAAGCAAAACAGAACGAAGAAAGAAAGAAAATATTAAGATGAAGAAAACAACAAAACAGAAACAATAAAAACAAAAACAGTTTAGTACAACAAGACTAGTAATGGTTACCCGCTGGCTACCATCAGAATCAACATTCATACTACCGAACCTTGGTGTTATTAATTATATTATTCACAATTATCATATAATCTCATTTACTGCCAAATAAGGCAGTAAACCGAAAAAGGAGAATACAAAGAATCCCACTATTTCTAGAATATTTGCAATTGGGGAAATATTTATTTGCTTTTTGATTTCACTACATTTCTTAATTTTCAAATTAAGGAATTATCACGGAAATATAATTAAGAAATTAAATGCAATATCATTTATGAGACACACTTCGTATTTAATACTTTCTTCTCGTTTATATATAATAATTCGCAATTTTCATTACTGATATATGTTTGTAGTTTTAGTTATGGATCTACCTCTAACACCGATTCGACAGACGCATATGTCCTCCCGCTTGTTTCAATAAATAGACTATTTCCCATTCCTCTAGGCTTCACAATTTCTCTCTCTTCTTTATACCGTTAAAATTTCCACTTATTCCTTATTTCTTTATAAAAATTATAAATTATAAATCACAAAAAGGAAATGACTCTCCCCCCACACACAGAATATGTTTCAACACACGAACTCACATAAAGAATCTTACAAATCAAATCCAAAATCGAAATGTATATATATATATATATATTTCTGTGTTCCTTTCTGTAGAAGAGCGTAGAGCTCGAAACGTAAAAGACTATTTCTATTCCCTGAGCGTTATACTAATACATCTGTTTGTTTTGTACACCACCTGTCTTCGTCTTTGTTTTTTCCTCCGTAAACTCTCCCTATATATTATATAATATATATATATATAAATTTATTATATATTTTAATATATATATATATATATATATACATCCATACATACATACATACCTATACACACATACTCTACATTCATACATACACACATACATACATACATATATATATATATATATATATATATATATATATATATATAATATATATTTACATATATGTAGCAAATAATTAGTTTTTTATTGGTATACAAGCTATTGCGACATCGGTTGTCTGGAAAAGATGTTGATGATTTTACATGGAAGGAATCACCTGATATGAGACTGCTTCCGGTTCCATGACTGCTACAATTATATGTACCTCTATTGATAATTCTATCGTGAAAACAAATGTCGTAAATACTGGCAATTATAATATATATTATAATATATATATTTAACCTGAATACTGCGGGAAGCGTAAAACTCCTTGAATCATAAGG
>NW_021825966.1:0-10000 GCF_006345805.1 Octopus sinensis | reverse complement strand
AGGTTTACCCGTGGAAAGAAAAGCCTACGGAAAAGACCACGGTAACCTCGGTCAATGAAGTCACATTTTATATTCTTTTTTTTTTTTTTTTTTTTTTGCAAATAAAAAAGCAACTCTCTGTTTTCGATTTCTGGGTTCATAGGACTATGCTCAAGGTGGCTTCGTCATTCATACGTGCCATTCTTGCTACATTCACCCATCATTTTTTAAAACATTCGCTAGACAAAACTTGCCTCTCTACTCTCACTTTCCTTTTCAAGTGGTACTTGAAGAAGTTGATGAGAGATTGACCAGAGAGGAAAGTGTTTGTCTCCAATCCTTTCAGACGCGTCCACCAGATATATTCTTTCGCCATAGCCACAAGGATGATGAAAATAGCTCTTCCTTCCCGTTTGAAGGAGATAGATAGATAGATAGATAGATAGATAGATAGATAGATAGATAGATAGATAGATAGATAGATAGATAGAACAGATATTCATGCGCAATTTATTTCTGGCAGTGTTTGAGAGTATAGTAGATGATATTTCTGTATACAGGTATACGTAAATCCTCAATTCTTTAAGATCTCATAAGGTAGTTATTATTTTGATGGCCTTTTCACATTCCTCTGTGGTCGGTTTGGCGTTGCAACCTCTAAGTGAATGAAATGAATAACAGTCACGTACTGGAATCAATGAATCGACTTGCCCCTCCTCTCAACAACTGCTGGCAAAAACTTGAAATCATCATTACACGGGCGACTTTATGGCGGCGTGGAGGCAGAATCGTTAGCGCGTTTGACGAAATGATTAGCGTTATTTCGTCTGCCGCTACGTTCTGAGTTCAAATTCCGCCGAGGTTGACTTTGCCTTTCATCCTTTCGGGGTCGATTAAATAAGTACCAGTTACACACTGGGGTCGATATAATCGACTTAATCCGTTTGTCTGTCCTTGTTTGTCCCCTCTGTGTTTAGCCCCTTGTGGGTAGTAAAGAAATAGGTATTTCGTCTGCCGCTACGTTCTGAGTTCAAATTCCGCCGAGGTCAACTTTGCCTTTCATCCTTTCGGGGTCGATTAAATAAGTACCAGTTACGCACTGAGGTCGATGTAATCGGCTTAATCCGTTTGTATGTCCTTGTTTGTCCTCTCTGTGTTTAGCCCCTTGTGGGTAATAAAGAAATAGGTATTTCGTCTGCCACTACGTTCTGAGTTCAAATTCCGCCGAGGTCAACTTTGCCTTTCATCCTTTCGGGGTCGATTAAATAAGTACCAGTTACGCACTGGGGTCGATGTAATCGGCTTAATCCGTGTGTCTGTCCTTGTTTGTCCCCTCTGTGTTTAACCCCTTGTGGGTAATAAAGAAATAGGTATTTCGTCTGCCGCTACGTTCTGAGTTCAAATTCCGACGAGGTCGACTTTACCTTTCTCCTTCCAGAGTCGATAAAATGAGTACCTGTTGAATACTGGTGTCGATGTAAGCGACATCCCATACCCCAAAATTGCTGCACTTGTGGCAAAATTTGAAATTATTATCATTATTATTATTATTATTATTATTATTATTATTATTGCGAAGGAGCGTGAGCAGAATCGTTAACACACTTAGCATTTCGTTCGTCCTTCCGTTCTGAGATCTGAGTTCAAATTCCGTCAAGGTCAACTTTTGCCTTCCATCCTCTGGGGGTCGATTAAGTAAGCACCATTTGAGCACTGGTATTGATGTAATCGACCATCCCCTCCCCCACAAAAAATTCAGGCATTGTGTCAACACTAGAAAGTACTGTTATTAAATTTACAGATTGCCAGTGAATTTGCAGTGTGGCCGAAACGTGCTTTTCATTATCTACCTACCTATCTACATACATGTATGCACAATGTTCACACGCCTGCGCACGCCCACAAACGCGCACGTGTGCCCACACAATTATGCAAACCTCCAAGCATATATATGTGTGTGTGTGTGTAAGAGTATATGCTTATGTCAGTGTGGTACAGTTCGTCTTTACGTATATCCTACGGAGCTGTCAAGACCCCGAAATCTCTGCAAATGAGACGTAAGGGAGCCATAATTCTTTTAATATGAAAAGCGTATTTAGCCCCCTTCAGTAATCATTCTCTAGGGGTCACTTTGTATTAATTGCCTACAAATGGTTTAATGTCTATTTTTATTTATCATATTTTGTACTCACATCTTATATATATATACATAATATATATATGTGTGTGTGTGTACGAATGTATGCATGTGTGTGTGTGTGTGTATATATATATATATATATAGCCGTAGGCGTGGCAGTGTAGTATGGAGTTTGCTTCCTAACAAGATGTCCCGTGTTCGCTCCCACTGCGTGGTACCTTGGGCAGTTGTTTCCTACTCTAATCCACCAAAACGTTGTGAGTAGATTTAGACAGAAACTGAAAGAAGCAGATCTTATATATATATATATATTAAGGTATGTAGAAAAATACAACATGGACAAGAACGTATAACTCTTAGAAGACGATACAATAAACACGGACAGGACATTCGAAACCCTCAGTCTTCAGTCAAGAACCGGATCATCGTAGTAATTTCGGCTGATTAATCTTGAGATTACTAGATCACGGCCAGCCCTCCAAGAAAAACTAAGCAACGAGCATTAGAAAAACTAAGCTGGGAGCGTAGATTTCCTGGAAGAAGGATCGAATGCATACGGACACCAGGACAGCAAAAGGGACGAATATAAAAAAACAAAAAAATAATGGAATACAGAAACATGAAATACAGAAGCATTAACGGTGAAAACAACAAGTGTCTTACGACTGATAACAAGCAAACAAAATTTTTTCTCTGGCGCGAGGAAAGGAGCCTTATCGGCGATGCCTATAGCGGCGGACGAAAAACAACGATGTTAACACGACGCTGGTCAGAAGCTGAAAGGCAGATTTCGGCCAGCAGTCACGTGACAGAGAAGAGAGAAAGAAAGAAAGAGAAGCAACGGAAGAGAGAGAGAGAGGAGAGAGAGAGAGGAGGGACAAACGCAACAAAGAGAGAGAAGAGAGAGAAAGAAGGAATCAGAGAGGAGAAGGGATGGGTGTCGAAGATTGACCTGTGAGTGCAGAGCGAGACAAAGAAATAGGAGGGTAGTGGAAGATTAGACCAAAGAATCAGAGGAAAGAAAGAGAAAAAGAGGATGAGTAGAGAGAGAAGGGGATAGATCAAGTAAAAGTGAGAGAGAGAGAGAGACAAACAAAGAGTCGTACCAGTTATTAAGAATATGTGCTCACATTAATGTTAAGAGGGTACGTGGCGCCTGGAATATATGTTAAGGTATGTAGAAAAATACATGGACAAGAACGTAACTCTTAGAAGACGATACAATAAACACGGACAGGACATTCGAAACCCTCAGTCTTCAGTCAAGAACCGGATCATCGTAGTAATTTCGGCTGATTAATCTTGAGATTACTAGATCACGGCCAGCCCTCCAAGAAAAACTAAGCAACGAGCATTAGAAAAACTAAGCTGGGAGCGTAGATTTCCTGGAAGAAGGATCGAATGCATACGGACACCAGGACAGCAAAAGGGACGAATATAAAAAAACAAAAAAATAATGGAATACAGAAACATGAAATACAGAAGCATTAACGGTGAAAACAACAACAAGTGTCTTACGACTGATAACAAGCAAACAAATTTTTTCTCTGGCGCGAGGAAAGGAGCCTTATCGGCGATGCCTATAGCGGCGGACGAAAAATAACGATGTTAACACGACGCTGGTCAGAAGCTGAAAGGCAGATTTCGGCCAGCAGTCACGTGACAGAAAAGAGAGAAAAGAAAAGAAAGAGAAGCAACGGAAGAGAGAGAGAGAGGAGAGAGAGAGAGGAGAGAGAGAGAGGAGGGACAAACGCAACAAAGAGAGAGAAGAGAGAGAAAGAAGGAATCAGAGAGGAGAAGGGATGGGTGTCGAAGATTGACCTGTGAGTGCAGAGCGAGACAAAGAAATAGGAGGGTAGTGGAAGATTAGACCAAAGAATCAAGGAAAGAGAAGAGAAAAAGAGGATGAGTAGAGAGAGAAGGGGAAGATCAAGTAAAAGTGAGAGAGAGAGAGAGACAAACAAAGAGTCGTACCAGTTATTAAGAATATGTGCTCACATTAATGTTAAGAGGGTACGTGGCGCCTGGAATATATGTTAAGGTATGTAGAAAAATACAACATGGACAAGAACGTATAACTCTTAGAAGACGATACAATAAACACGGACAGGACATTCGGAACCCTCAGTCTTCAGTCAAGAACCGGATCATCGTAGTAATTTCGGCTGATTAATCTTGAGATTACTAGATCACGGCCAGCCCTCCAAGAAAAACTAAGCAACGAGCATTAGAAAAACTAAGCTGGGAGCGTAGATTTCCTGGAAGAAGGATCGAATGCATACGGACACCAGGACAGCAAAAGGGACGAATATAAAAAAACAAAAAAATAATGGAATACAGAAACATGAAATACAGAAGCATTAACGGTGAAAACAACAACAAGTGTCTTACGACTGATACAAAGCAAACAAAATTTTTCTCTGGCGCGAGGAAAGGAGCCTTATCGGCGATGCCTATAGCGGCGGACGGAAAACACAACGATGTTAACACGACGCTGGTCAGAAGCTGAAAGGCAGATTTCGGCCAGCAGTATATATATATATATATATATATATATATATATAGTTAATCCAAACAAGAAAGTACAAAAAAACACAACAACGCGAGGACGTGGAACAATATAGTATTATTAGACGCTCAGGAAAGAAGGAGTGTTTCACGTTTCGAGCGGAGCTCTTCGTCGGAAACATAGGAGAAGGAAGATCCAGAGAAGGAAAGACAGAGGGGGGGGGAGTCGTTTTCTTTTGAGGGGTGAGTCGATTACATCGACCCAAGTATACAACTGGTGCTGAATTTGTTGACCCCGAAAGGACGAAAGGCAAAGTCGACCTCGCGGAATTTGAACTCAGAACGTAGCGACGGGTGGAATATCGCTAAGCATTTCGTTTAGCGTTCTAACGATTCTGCAAGCTCACCGCCTTAACGACAACAGCAACAACACGAATAAAAGCAACAACAACAATACTAATAATAATAATGATAATAATAAATTTTAAACGGGGACTGGTATGATTTCGTTTGACTAAAATCCTTCAAGGTGATGTCCCAGCATGGCCGCAGTCTAATGACTTACGTAAAAGACAAAACAGATTCGTGTGTGTGTGTGTGTATCTATCCAGCTACATGCGTGTGTGTGTGTGTGTGTGTGTGTGTGTGTGTGTGTGTGTCGAAGAAGGTGAAAATGAGAAAAAAACTAGAAAGCGTGTTACAAAGCGTTAAGTTTAATAAAGTTTTTATATTTCAGCTATGAGGGTTGATAGATCGTACGTTTCTTATGGAATTTTCCCCTGAAGATGGGAGTTTGCACCTGATATATAAGGGTTTTATTAAACTTGCCATATTTTAGCAAGCTTTCTATTTGCTCTCTTTTTAGCGTTTTGCTATTACAAGCTTCATGCGAACTACAACGCTCTCATATATGTACATACGTACGTTTGTGTGTGTGTGTGTATATATATATGTATGTGTGTGTGTGTGTGTGTGTGTGTGTGTGTGTGTTATATGTGTATATATATATATATGGTGTGTTTGTATATATATATATATATGTGTGTGTGGAGGCGCAATGGTCCAGTGGTTAGGGCAGCGGACTCGCGGTTGTAGGATCGCGGTTTCGATTCCCAGACCGGGCATTGTGTGTGTTTATTGAGCGAAAACACCTAAAGCTCCACGAAGCTCCAGTAGGGGGTGGTGGCGATCCTTCCTGTACTCTTTCGAAACAAATTTCTCTCACTCTTTCTTCTGTTGGCCTACTCGCTTAGCCAGCGGGGTGGCGTCATTTGAAGGCTAAAACAATGCGAAGCGCATTGTGACCAGCGATGTGTAGCAACATCTGATAGCCTGGTCGGTCACGGTGATCACGGTGATGTATATATATATATATATATATATATATATATATATATATACACTGTGTACGTAAACTGTTATCAACGGTTTACTTCCATCAGTGACAGCTCCAACAAGCTACGAATATCTGTTGCCGTTGATTTTTATCAAAATCTTCACGCCAACGATTCCACCAAATTTCACCTGTCATATTATTACATTCTACTTTACATCTCTGTTCATTCCTCGCCGACACCATTGCCCCCCTCATTCGCCACACACGTACACCGCCACCAACACATTATCAACACCACCTCCACCTCCATTACTACACCCTTTCCGCCATCGCCACCTTCTAACGTCGGTATTATGAGCAGATCTTGAATAAAATCACAGAAAGATGAACAACGCCTACAAGTACATATACCTGTACACTCTAAGTGTCTCTGTCTGTCTGTGTCTGTCTTTCTGTCTATATATTTGTCTATCTGTTTGTCTATGTATTATCTGTTTGTCTGTCTATCTATCTATCTATCTATCTATCTATCTATCTATCTATCTATCTATCTATCTATCTATCTATCTATCTATCTACCCATCTATCTATCTATCTATATGTCTGTCAATCTATCTATCTATCTAAATATCTATCTATCTATCTATCTAAATATCTATCTATCTGTCTTGTCTAGCGAATGTTTTAAAAAAAGATGGGTGAATGTAGCAAGGATGGCACGTATGAATGACGAAGCCACCTTGAGCATAATCCATGAACCCAGAAATTTGAAAACAGAGGGTTACCCACTTGCACAAATGTGGTAACATATAACAATATTGACCAAGGTTACCGTGGTCTTTTTCGTAGGCTTTTCTCCCACGGATAACCTTACTTGCTTTCCCCTTTACAACCATATATCATAACACTCTCGATACACGATCCCTATTGATCGTTCTTTTTTTCCTCTTCCCCTTTTTTTTCCCCCTTCTTTCTTCTTTTTTCATTTCTTTCCTTTTGTGTGTTCTTTTTCCTTTTCTTTTTTTTCTTTTTATTCTTTTTATTTTTATTTTCTTTTTTTTCTTTTCTTCCCTTTTACGATCCCTCTTGATCGAAAACCTACGCCACCCCTTTTTTTTTCTTGTGTTTTTTGTTTTTTTCATCCCCCAAAAGAAAAGCTCTACCTTGTAACTTGTCCCATCTGTGTGCAGGCCTGTGTGGCCAATAAAGAAACTTATCTACCTACCTATCTGTCTGTCTATCTATCTATCTATCTATCTATCTATCTATCTATCTATCTATCTATCTATCTATCTAAATATCTATCTATCTGTCTATATCTGTTTATCTATATATTTCTGTTTACCCATCTATTTGCCTGTCTATCTGTCTGTCTGTCTATATATCTATCTATCTGTCTATCTATCTATCTATCAGCTGTTTTTAATACTTTCTAGGAGTCAGCAAATAGGAAATAACTGTTGCTACCCAAGGACAAAAGTCGTGTCACACAGTATAATTTAATTATTCAAAAGAAAGGTCATTTCCTTATCCGAGCCATAGGCTTATAAGGTCAGTTTCCTCACTGGGTTCTGTGGAGTAAATACTCCCCCTTGGATGTAACGTCGATCCGTCGGAGGAATTCACATTTTGCTATCTGAGTTGTGTGAAGTAACGGGAAATAAAATGCTTTGCTCAAGGACACACGTCATCGCTCGGTCACCGAATCGAACCTACAATCTTACGAACATGAGTGTAATACTCCAAACCACTAAGCCATACATCTCCACCTTTTCATTATTACATATATAATGCATATTCATTACATATAGAATACATATATAATGCAAATCATCTTGAAGACTGCGAAAACCAACAGAATAGACAAAGTTTTGAAATGTTATTCTTTCTGTGCAGTCCGGGACCAAATGATCCAGCACACGGTACTGGGGTGCGGCTTTGTGCCTGGGGAACCCTACTTTATTACGTCAGATACCCATCGCTTTAACTGCTACGACCAAGAGGAACACTTCAGCTCCTGTTAAGCAAAGCTTACTGAGCTATGGTCACTCAGTTTCGACACATATAGACCATCATCAGTTAGATCAGCCTTAGCCATTGATTGGTGCGTTTCGTATCCTCACTATTGAGAGAATGCAGCATTAAGAAGTCAGTAACTGGATATCATCATCATCATCATCATCATCATCATATATAAAGGAAATCGGAATAGAGTGCCCGGTAGAAGTGATACAAAAGGTTTTCCTCTTTGGTGCGTCCAGAATAATCAAGAAAGTATTAGATAATCGCAAAAAATGGATAACATGGTACCGTAGGCTGCACGTAGTAAGCCCGCTACGCAGGTAAGACTCCAGGTGTTACAACAAAACCTGAGATAAAAAATAAATGATGATGATGATGATAATAATGATGATAATAATGATAATAATGATGATAATAATGATGATAATAATGATGATAATAATGATGATAATAATGATGATAATAATGATGATAATAATGATGATAATGATGATAATAATGATGATAATAATGATGATAATAATGGTGATAATGATGATGATAATGATGATGATGATGATGATGATGATGATGATGATGATGATGATGATGATGACCGTCATCATCCTCATCCGATCAAGCGATTTACCCAGTCCAATGTGACTCTTCTATGCCAAATGTCCTGCTCAATCGATGTGGTATGAACGTTTGGATTGAGTTTTAAGCCCATTGGTCTTTCGCTTGTTGAAATACCAGCGGTCACCACAACTATAGATGGTAGTTCGCAAACTGACCTATTTGAAGCTGACCGTTGACTCTTTGTAGTCTGTTCCTTCACTCAGCCTTTCAATTCGCCATTATCCTTTAAGCTTAATTTTCCGAAATGGTTCACATCCATGTTGTAATTCATGACTTAAATAGCATGTAACCAAGCTGCCTTGGATGGTTACCTGGTATTTAACCCATATCTGGGATCCAGACAAGCGCACCTACTCCGAGTCATACTAGACCTAAGAACACAAGTAGTTATGAGGTGGTTCCACAACCTTCAAACTCGTTGACCTCCTGTTCTAGGGCCCTTCTATTAACCCATTTCTACGACCCTGACAGGAGCTACCACTCCAAGTTAGTGTAGACCTAGGAAAAGTAGTAATTATGAAGTGGTTCCACATACTTCAACACCCTGGAACCCCTGTTCCGAAGCCCCTCTATTAATCCATAGCTATGACCTTGGCAGGGATAAATGTCCGGGTCAGAGTAGACTTAGGAACAATAGTGACTACGAAGTGGCCCCACACTCCTCAAAACGCTAGAAAACCCAAACCAGGCCCCTAATATAGGATGCTGTTTAAAGACATACCGAAGACATGCATTTAGATATATATACATACTAGCAGTATCGCCCGGCGTTGCTCGGGTTTGTAAGGGAAATAACTATATAAGCATTTTTAGAGAGTTATAGCAAAAAAATAGCAAAAAAATGCATTAAAAATGGAAAAAAAAATGATGGTAAATTTTTTTTAAAATCGTTGACTCATCGTAGACATTTTTAGAGAGTTACTTCCTTTATATAATTGCGAAAAAATGCATTAAAATGGAAAAAATGATGGTAATTTTTTTTTTAAATCGTAGACTCATCGTGGACGCGCGCTAATTCTCAGAAGGGCTCGATATGAATCACGACTATAAGATACCCGAATTTGGTAAAACTGCACCGCAAAATGTGGGAGTAGTTAGGAATCTAAATCGAAGGGGACAGACACTCACACAACTTCGCTTTTATATATAAAGATATGCATATAAAAAAAATGTTTAACTCAATAGAACGCTTTTGTCCAATGCTCCACCGATTCCGTTGTCAATCACGTGACTGCAGCAGATTCAACGAACACGGCAATCACGCGCTCAGGTCATCGTGACTGACAAGTTTAGCAATATTTTAGCCAAACTCATTTGCATACAGGCATAGAAAAGCAGAGACAGAAGAACTCTCAGATAAATTTATACTTGACACACACACATGTGCATACGTACAA
>NW_021825965.1:7500-13573 GCF_006345805.1 Octopus sinensis | reverse complement strand
ACCACCACCGCTACCACCTCCACCGCTCCCGCCTCCACCGCTACCGCCTCCACCGCTACCTCCACCGCCTCCACCGCTACTGCCTCCACCGCCACCACCACCACCACCACCACCACCACCCCACTACCACATCATCCGTCATTGTCATCATCGTCATCACTCCAACCACCGCTACCGCTACCGCCTCCAGAGCACCGCCGCCGCCGCCACCACCACACCACCACCACCACCACCACAACATCCGTCCTCATCGTCATCACTCCAACCCCACCGCTACCACCATACCCGCCTCCCCGCGCACCGCCGCCGCCACCACCACCACCACCACCACCACCATCACTACCGCCACCGCCAACATCATCCGTCATCATCGTCATCACTCCAACCACCACCGCTACCGCCTCCACCACCACCACCACCACAATATCTACCAGTACTGTAACCCCCCCTTCTACTACCACTATCCATCTTTCACCGCAATGACAAAGCACCATCACCACCGCCACCGTCACCGCCGCCACCACAAAATTACACAACCACAACATCGACCATAACAACAACAACAACAACAACAACAACAACAATACCATCGACACCAGATGGCGTGTATCTGTTGCATTAAAGCCTTGATTTCAATTATCTGCATTACTGCACACTGCACTGCCGGACAAAAATATGTTGACATGCAGTTAACAGCCATCGGAGTCATCAGTAGATATTTCAGTGGAAATACAAAATGCATGTCCTAAGAATGACCCCTAAAGTGAATTCGCTAGTGAGGCCCTGGTTAAGGAGTCCCAAGGTTTAAATGACTGTGGGACCACCTCTCAGCTACTATTATTCCAAGGCCTATTCTGACCCGGAGTAGAAGAATCTTTCAGGGGTGAATTAATAATCTCTGTATATGTCCTGGGCATGGCTTTAAACTGTACCCAATAACTGGAACCCTGGTTAAGAACCCTAGTGAGGCCCTGGTTAAGGAATCCCAGGGTTTAAATGACTGTGGGACCACCTCTCAGCCACTATTGTTCCAAGGCCTATTCTGACCCGGAGTAGGAGCATCTTTCAATGGTGAATTAATAATCTCTGTATATGTCCTGGGCATGGCTTTAAACTGCACCCAATAATTGGACCTCGATTCTGGAATCCCAGGGTCTTGAAGAGTGTATGGCTCACATCCGAGCCACTACTGTTACCCAGGTTTACTCTGAGCAGGAGTCATGGTCCCAGCTATGGCGTCTGTATATTTCCTGGGTAAGACCTTAAATTAAATCCAGCAGTGGGACCCTAGTTCGGGAGTTCTAGGGCGTTGAGGAGTGTGGGAAGGTTACCTGTTAGTCACTACCGTTCCCTGGTCTACTCTAATCCGGAGTCATAGTACCTGACAAGGTCCCATCCACAGATTCATTAACACATCTGTATACCCTGGGCGTGGCTTTAAATTGGATGTGGTAGCTATTCTTGTTGCAAAAACTTCGCCTCTTTTATTAATCAGCATAACACAAAAATTTCAAAGATAAGACTTGCTGTCTGTTAGAAGGAAAATGTTTTGAAAAAGGAATTGTTTAAAGTGCAAATAGATGGCTTACAGGAATATACAACTTATACAGAGGCTTCGGAAAATTCATTCAAGGCTCGGTTTTATTCCTACCGAAAATTTTTTCTCATACCTCGAGAATAGACAGCCACAAGCCTAGCAAAACATGTCTGGAAGTTGAAAAAGAATGACACCCGTCCTTTCACTATCAGCTGGACAATTCTGGAAAAAGCTCCATCGTACAGACACACACACACACACACACACACACACACACACACACACACACACAACACACACACACACAAACACCTACACCCCCACACATATGTATACTTACATATACATGTACATATATATCACCACCACCACCACCATGACCGACCAGGCTATCAGATGTTGCTACACATCGCTGGTCACAATGCGCTTCACATTGTTTTAGCCTTCAAATGATGCCACTCCGCTGGCTAAGCGAGTAGGCCAATATATATATATATTTATATGTATATAAGTGTATATATATCATAGACATATATATATATATATGTATATGTGTGTGTGGGGGGTGTATGCGCGTGTGTGTGTGGGTGGGCGTGTGGGTGTATGCGTGTGTGTGTGTGTATACACACCAACAGAGGAGTCCAGTGTAATCAATCCATGGACTGGAGAGTTGCAGCTGAAGTGTAGAAAGTCCAGGTAGAGAAACCGTAAAAGTTTGTGGGTGATGAGAAGAGACAGTATCAACTGATGGTTCATCAACAGGATCAACCGGTCACTCTTTGCAACACCTGTCCGTATTCGGATTGTCCTTGCACAGGGACCACCCGGACTCCCGTTTGCGCCGTGAAAAAGGATTAATCTTCTTTCTTCGCTTCTCTGCGCCACATGGGCTCAACTCTCCTCCCCTCTTCATCTAATCTTCTCCCCTCGCCTCTCTCCCCCTCATGCTTACTTCCTCTCACCCACCTCTCTTCTCTTGCTCCGACTCCTACTTCTCTCACCTCCTACTCTCCTTCTCTCATCTCTTCACTCCTACCCACCTTCTCCTTCATCGTCACCCCTCACCCCTACACATTCCAACCGCACCTTCCCTATCCTTTCCATCCCACCCACCCACCACATCCCTTACACCCATTCCCACATAACCCACCAATATCCCCACCCTCACTTTCCCTGCTCTCACCTCCCGCACCTCCCAACACCATCACACCACACCACACTCCACTACACCTTAGCACACACCACCATACCACACACCACATCACCACGTACACACAAGCACTGCCCACTTCCCAGCCCGACATTTCACAACTGCACATACACACACGCACACGTCAAGGTCACCAGCCCTCTTCCACACGCACATACATACTCTCTTATACTGACACACGCGCACCTTCATTTTGGGATCACGACTACTTTATTATCTCCCCTTCTTCCTAGCTCTCCTCTGTGACTCTTCTGTCCGGCATTTACCATGATAGATCGCTAGCCACTACACATTCTTTATTTTCTCCCCTTGTTTCTTTCTGTGTTCCTTTCTGTGGAAGAGCGTAGGCTCGAAACGTTAAAGACTTCTTCACTTCCCGAGCGTTATACTAATACATCTGTTTGTTGTATACACCACCTATCTTCGTCTTTAGTTTTTCGTGAATTTCCCTACATATATTATATATATATATATATATATATCTATATATATATATATATATATAATAATATATATATGTAGGCGCAGGATGGCTGTGTGGTAAGTAGCTTGTTTACCAGCCACATGCTTCCGTGTTCAGTCCCACTGCGTGGCACCTTGGACAAGTGTCTTCTACTATAGCCTCGGGCCGACCAAAGCCTTGTGAGTGGATTTCGTAGACAGAAACTGAAAGAAGCCTGTCGTATATATGTATATATATGCGGTGTGTGTTTGTGTGAGTGTGTTTGTCCCCTACTACATGGCTTGACAACCGATGCTGGTGTGTTTATGTCCCCGTTACTTAGCGGTTCGACAAAAGAGACTGATAGAATAAGTACTGGGCTTACAAAAGAATAAGTCCCGGGGTCGAGTTGCTCGATTAAAGGCGTGCTCCAGCATGGTCGCAGTCAAATGACTGAAACAAGTAAAAGAGTAAAAGAGTAATATATATATATATACACCAAGTAAGTTAGGGGCTGTGGATCCAACCCACTAAGGGATAATACTTATCCAATATACTGTTGGTATAATACCCAAATTATTAATACACAAGTGTTTTCAATTGCAATACAATTAACTTACTTATTGAATTAAATGGGTAAAGAAATGGTAAAGAAATATTTTACCATTAATTTATATTGCAAATAAGAAAATGTAGAAATAAATTTGTTGGTTTATCAGCTTTAGGATAGCTGATAAATCAACTAAATTATTTCTCCATTTTCTTATTTGTATTATATATATATATATTATATATATATATATATATATATATATATATATATATATTATATATATATATATATTACTTCTTAATCCCGTCTGTCTTGATAGACAATGGGTCGCGCCAAGGGTGAGGCCTACTTTGATGAGAGCACGTCTGCTGGTGACTGAACAGTCCAATTCTAGAGTGGCAGTCCCTGTACAGTTGCTGCACACGAACATCGATGGTACGTGTGGGGTGTTGCTGCAGTTGTCCTCCTCCTGTCCCGCCTGTCCCGCCACAGCTGTGCTCTCCTCTCCTCAGCCATGGAAACGCCTTTCCTCACTGTCCGACGCCAGGCAGAGCGGTCAGCAGCTGTTACCTCCCACGTATCCACACAGTTGGCAGTCCTCATGGTCGCGCTTGCACACATCCCTGTATCGTAGCTGTGGACGTCCCTTGGGTTGGGATCCCATGGTGAGTTTCGCTGTACAGGATGTCTTTAGGCATGCGACCGTCCTGCATGCGGTAGACGTGTCCGAGCCAGCGCAGTCGTCTCCGCACGAGGAGGGCATGCATGCTTGGCATATAGTCTGTTCTAGGATGACTCCGTTTGGTACTCGGTCCTTTCCATAGATACCAAAGATCCGTCGAAGACACCGCAGTGGAAGCCGCTGAGGCGGCATTCTTGCCGGGTGTATGTTGTCCAGCTCTCGCTGCCGTAGAGTAGGGTGCTCAGCACGCAGCTCGGTACACTGCGATCTTGGTGTTATTGTGAGCATGTTGTTTTCCCACACTCTCCTGGAGAGCTTAGCCATGGCAGCAGCAGCCTTCCCAATCCGTCTGTTCAGCTCGGCTCGGGACAGGCTGCTGGAGACCGTCGATCCCAGGTAAGTGAACTCGTTCACCACCTGCAGCTGTGGTCGCCACACTGATGATGCTGGGACCCCTCCGACGTCCTGGCCCATGATCTCTGTCTTTTTCAGGCCGATGGTAGGGCCGAACTCTTGCCAGGCATCCGCCAGGGAGCTGACCAGCCTCTGGAGACCCGGCTGGTTGTGTGATGTTAGGGTTGCATCGTCAGCAAAGAGGATCTCTCTGATCAGCACCTGACGGATTTTGGTCTTAGCTCTGAGCGCGCAAGATTTAACAATCCACCATCAGCCCTGGTGTGGAGGAACACTCCGTCGTCGGATGTTCTGAAGCATAGGACAGGACAAGGGAGAAGAAATTCCAAAGAGCGTCGGCGCCAGAAACGCAACCCTGTTTCATCTACTCTGGATGGGAACGACTCCGAGGCGATCCGTCAAACTGCACTGTTCCTGCATACCGTCGTGAAAGGAGGTGATGAGTTTCAGCAGTCTGGGAGGGCAACCTATCCTACGCATTATAATTTATGCGTCTCAATTAGAAATTTCTAAAAAATCCGTTTATCGATGAAGAGGGGAAAATTCTTATGAATTAACCCCGAAATTGGGACCAATACGGTAATAACGGATTTTTTAGAAATTTATATCGGTTTATTTCGAGACGTATAAATTATAATGGTTATTGACAATTTTTGTCTTTTTTTCGGCATATTTGGAATTAGAATTTTTCTTTTGCCCTTATTTTGTAAATTATTTATAAATTTAACCTTTAAAGGTATTTTTTTGATATGCCGATAACCTTTAAAGGTACTTTTTTGATATGCTGATAAAATTTTTTGTTTCGAAAAATTTTTTATCCTAAATTAGTTGTATAAAATATATATATATAATATATATATATATATAAGATATATATATATATATATATAACATTGATAGATAGATAGATAGATAGATAGATAGATAGATAGATGATAGATAGATAGATAGATAGATAGATAGATAGATAGATAGATTCAACAAAAGCAGTGATTAATGTGTTGCGGTTTGCATTAATTCTCTATGATTTGCCGGTACATTTTCTCCCTTTCCTCACCAAAAAAAGCGAATCAGTATTCAGTACCATTTCTCACTTTTGGCCACCGTGATTATCATCCAGGTTCTGAAATCATTGACAAGAAACGACGGAGGTGGTGGTGGTGGTGGTGGTGGTGGTGATGATGATGATGATGATGATGATTATGTTGGTGATGGTGGTGGTGATGATGATGATG
>NW_021825965.1:0-2500 GCF_006345805.1 Octopus sinensis | reverse complement strand
CTACCAAATCCACTCACAAGGCTTTGGTCGGCCCGAGGCTATATTAGAAGACACTTGCCCAAGGTGCCACACAGTGGGACTGAACCCGGAACCATGTGGCTGGTAAACAAGCTACTTACCACATAGCCACTCCTGCGCCTAGCAGAGATTTGTTCATAGAATTCTCTCAGGGATGGCTGTGTGGTTAAGAAGATCGCTTCCCAACCATATGGTTCTAGGTTCAGTCCCACTGCCTGGCACCTTGGGCAAGTGCCTTCTGCTAGAGTTTCCCAAGTCCATTGCGTCCCCAAAGTCCATCCCCTCCTCACCGTGGCGGGGACGCCGGCAACGGGTAGTGTCAGAGCTATGCCGTCGGGAACGTCGGTTCCTGGTAGGGCCACCCAAGGCGGATTGGTCTGACACCGAGTGGTATTAGGGCCACAAGCTGGCAGACCTCGAGGTGTCTGTTTCGGCAACCGGCGGCTCCTCAGTCGTTCTGTCCCTGCGTCTGCGGACAATCTGCGGCAAACAGGATGTCTCCACATGCGGGATTGTTGGGGACCGCTTGTGAAATTCATATTCCCACGAAACTTCTTCCACCGCCATGGCTCGAGATGCCTCGAGGGTGGTAGAAGAAGCCGACTCAACCCGCCCAGGGTGAATGTTGCCACAAGTACAAGTACAAGTACTATAGTTTCGGGCCGACCCTTGTGAGTGGAAACTTAAAGAAACCGTCACCTGTCTGTGTTCGGATTATCCTTGCACAGGAGCCATCCGGACTCCCGTTTGCGCCGTGCACAGGAATTAATCTTCTCTCTTCGCTCCTTTGCGCCACATGGGCTCAACTCTCCTCCCCTCTTCATCTAACCTCCTCCCCTCGCTTCTCTCTCCCCCTCACACCTACTTCCTCCCACCCACCTCTCTTCTCTTGCTCCGACTCATAATTCTTCTATTCATTCCTACTCACCTTCTCCCTTCCCCCTTCGTCGTCACCCCTCCCTCGTAACCCCACCACTACACAATCCAACCCCACCCCATCCCTTACACCCACTCTTTTATTCTTATATTTGTTTCAGTCGTTTGACTGTGGCCAGGCTGGAGCACTGCCTTTTGTGGAACAAATCGATCCCAAGACTTCAACATAAACCAAGTAGTGTTTGGTGCATTCTCCTGCGTACACCAAATGGAAATCTCTACACGTCCCACCTTCCGTGTAAATCATAACATCTCTGCTATGAATCCTGATGGAATTGACTTGACTCATGTTGTTGCGCAATGAACAGGGTTTACCTCTCTTGCGGCTTTTTTTTTTTCAAAGTACAGCGCGTAGAAACTCCAATGTTAGTTTTCTCGAGTCAGAAATAGAGGTTAATTTAACACTTTCGAAATGCCAGCAAAATTTCGGTGCCAGTTAATCACTAAAGGAATTCTATCATATATTTTACTTTGTTTGCTAAAATTATGCGTGAAAGTTTGACTTTCCTTGCTAATCTTAGCAATGTAATTTGCAATTTCCTTTAATCGAGATTCACTGTAACTGCGATTGACATAATGGTGTACACATTTTTTTTTCATGTTTCCAGTAATCCCCTATATTTCGACAGCAAGCCTGTCTTTGTCGAGGTCAAAATGAAAAGTGATACATAGAAATTCAAAATCATAGAAATTCAAATCGATAATTTGAACGAGGCAACCAGCGTTCCCACCTTGATGGAATGACATCATCAATCTTCAATTTTCAAGAGACACACATGCAATGGGCTTCTCTCAGTTTCCGTCTTCAAAACCCACAATGCTTTGGCCGGCCTAAGATTATAGTAGAAGATGCTTCCACCAAGATGTCACGCAGTGGGACTGAACCGTGTGGTTCGGAAGCAAGTTTCTTATTTCTTTATTGCCCACAAGGGGCTAAACACAGAGGGGACAAACAAGGACAGACAAAGGGATTAAGTCGATTATATCGACCACATTTCGTGACTGGTACTTGATTTATCGATCCCGAAAGGATGAAAAGCAAAGTGGACCTCGGTGGAATTTGAACTCAGAACGTAGCGGCAGACGAAATACCGCTAAGTATTTCGCCCAGCGTGCTAACATTTTTTGTTTCTTTATTGCCCACAAGGGGCTAAACATAGAGGGGACAAACAAGGACAAACAAAGGGATTAAGTCGATTACATTGACCCCAGTGCGTAACAGTTACTTAATTTATCGACCTCGAAAGGATGAAAGGCAAAGTCGACCTCGAACTCAGAACGTAACGACAGACGAAATACCTATTTCTTTACTACCCACAAGGGGCTAAACACAGAGAGGACAAACAAGGACGGAAAAACGGATTAAGTCGATTATGTCGACCCCAGTTCGTAACTGGTACTTAATTTATCGACCCCGAAAGGATGAAAAGCAAAGTCGACCTCGGCGGAATTTGAACTCAGAACGTAACGGCAGACGAAATACGGCTACGCATCTCGCCCGGCGTGCTAACCTTTTCTGCCAGCTCGCCACCTGCAAAGCTTCTCA
>NW_021825964.1:7500-12500 GCF_006345805.1 Octopus sinensis | reverse complement strand
AAAGAAAGAGGGAGAGAAAATAAAGAATATATATATATATATATATATATATATATATATATATATATATATATATACACACACGATGGGCTTCTATCAGTTTCCGTCTGCCAAATCCACTCACAAGGCTTTGGTAGGTCCGAGGCCATAAAGGAAGACACTCGCCCAAGGTGCCACGCAGTGGGGATGAACCCGGAACCATGTTGTTGGGAAGCAAGATTCCAAGATTCTTGCCAAACAGCTATATATATTATTTTTTCTTGTGTCAGTCACTGGACCACGGTCATGCTGGGGGGCAAAAATCGCCCCCATGACTTATATTTTTAATAAGCCAGATACTTATGGTGTCGTTCTGTTTTGCCAAGCCGCTAAGTTACAGAGACGTAATCAAACCAACACAGGTTGTTAAATGAGGGTGAGAGAGAAACACGCGCACACACAGGGCTCCAGCATGGCCGCAACCCAAAAAATCAAATGAGTCAAGTCAAAGTTTTAAAAACAGGAGAAACTATGATGGAGTTACAGTAGACATTTGCCGCTAAGTTACGGAGACGTAATCAAAGCAACACCGGTTGTTAAATACTGGTGAAGGAGAAACACACACATACACACACACACACACACATACACACACAAACACACACATACACACACACATACACACACAAACACACACATACACACACACAGGGCTCCAGCATGGCTTTAGCCCAATAACTCCAACAAGTTAAGTCGAAGTAAAAAAAAAAATAGAAATTATGATGGCGTTTTAGCAGACATTTGCCATTAAGTTACGGAGACGTAGTCAAAGCAACACCGGTTGTTAAATGGTGGTGAAGGAGAAATACACACACACACACACAGAGCTTCAGCTTGGCCGCAGCCCAAAAACTTCAACAAGTCAAGTCGAAGTTTAAAAAAATAGGAGAAATTATGATGGAGTTATAGTAGACATTTGTCCCACGCGCCGTGCGTAGAACTGAACCTGAAACCACGTATTCGCAAAACGAACTTCTTAACCACACATCAGAAAATGGCGTGGAAAAAAACAACATCATTTGTGTGCTTCGATCGACTGACGCTACCATTAATCATACAGTTGCACTGACCTCTATGACAAAGTGAAAGTACACTCCTTGACCATCTAAATTACTAAGTAGCAACGATGACATACAAGTGAGCGATCCATGGAGATCTCAAGCTTCTCTTCTCTTTAGTTTCTGCTCAGAGCTGTGGCCATGCTGGGGCACCACCGTTTTGCTACACTTTTATAACTGAGAGCCTCTTCTAATATGTGGCACTTGGTGAAGAATGGAGTTTGATGTCGCTACCCTCATTTGCACCTCTTGCCGTGATGTAGGTTCGTCTGGAACTTTCGAAAGAAGAGGTCCAGTTTGTTGTTATTTGTTCCTTCTCGTGCCACGCCTGGCTCATAAGGGCCGGTTTCCCGGTTTCCTTGGCATATAGATTCCCCACCGGTCCGTCGCAGGTGCGTTGCAAGATGCAGGAGGAAAGAGTGAGAGAAAGTCGTGGCGAAAGAGTCAGCAGAAGTTCGCCCATTACTTTCTGCCGGAGCCGCGTGGTGCTTAGGTGTTTCGCTCATAAACACACACATCATCCGTCTGAGATTCGAACCGGCGATCCCTCGATCACGAGTCCGCTGCTCTAACCACTACGCCATGTGCCTCCACACATCCACTTTGACTAGCTGCAGAAGGGAAAGCGCTCACAAGGCGGCCTGAAGAAGCGCTTTAAGGACACCCTCAAAGCCTCACTGAAAGCCTTCAACATCGACCATGACACTTGGGAGCAGTCTGCTCTAGACAGAGAAGGGTGGCGATCAGCTGTCCACAAGGGGGTCAACATATGCGAGACCAATAGGATCGCTGCTGCAGAAGACCCAGACAAGCCAGGAAGAACAGAGCTAACAACCCTGTAGCGGGTGCTACCATTCCCTGTCCACACTCTCAAAGATATTTTCGGGAGCAGATTGGCCTCACTAGCCATCTGTGGACTCACAAAATAAGCCCACCCCCACCCCAGGATGACTAGATGGTCTTCGTCGCGTCGATGGACAAACTACATGTATGTGTGAATGTATATCTGTATGTATGTATGTATGTATGTATGTATGTATGTATGTATGTATGTATGTATGTGTGTATATATGTATGTATGTATGTATGTATGTATGTATGTATGTATGTATGTGTGTGTATGTATGTATGTATGTATGTATGTATGTATGTATATATGTATGTATGTATGTATGTATATATGTATGTATACCAGGAAGCTGAACCACTTTCATACAATACGTCTCAGAACACTTATCGGCGTAAAGTGGTAGGACAGGATCCCGGACACCGAGGTATTAATACGTGCTAACCTGCCCAGCATCCATACCATCTTGATGCAGTCTCAGCTTCGCTGGACAGGGCCCGTAGCTCGCATGTCAGACGATCGATTACCAAAAGATTGCTCTTTGGCGAGCTGCAAAAGGGAAAGCGCTCACAAGGCGGCCAGAAGAAGCGCTTTAAGGACACGCTAAAAGCCTTCAACATCGACCATGACACTTGGGACCAGTCAGCTCTAGACAGATAAGGGTGGCGATCAGCTGTCCACAAGGGTGCCAACACATGCGAGACCAATAGGATCGCTGCCGCAGACAAGCCAGGAAGAACAGAGCTAACAACCCTGTAGCGGGTGCTACCATTCCCTGTCCACACTGTCAAAGACTCTTTCGGGAGCAGATTGGCTTCACTAGCCATCTGTAGACTCACAAAACAAGCCCACCCCCACCCCAGGATGACCAGATGGTCTTCGTCGCGTCGACGGACAAAATACATGCATGTGTGTATGTATGTATTTATGTATGTATGTATGTATGTATGTATGTATGTATGTATGTATGTATGTATGTATGTATGTATCAATGTATGTATGTAAATATGTATGTATGTAAGTATGTATGTATGTATGTAAGTATGCATGTATGTATGTATTATGTATGTATCAATGTATGTATGTATGCATGTATGTATCAATGTATGTATGTATGTGTCAATGTATGTATGTATGTATGTATCAATGTATGTATGTATGTATGTATGTATGTATGTATGCATGTGTGTATGTATGTATGTATGTATGTATGTATCAATGTATGTATCTATGTATGTGTGTATGTATGTATGTATGTATGAGCAACATTATTCTCTTTTACTTGTTTCAATCATTTGACTGTGGCCATGCTGGAGCACCGCCTTTAGTCGAGCAAATCGATCCCAGGACTTACTCCCTGCAAGCCCAGCGCCTACTCTATCGGTCTCTTTGCCGAACCGCCAAGCCACGGGGACGCAAACACACCAGCACCGGCTGTCAATTGATGTTGGGAGGGGAAAAACACAGACACAAAAACATATACACACATACGCACATATATATATACATATATACGACGGGCCTCACTCAGCTTCCGTCCACCAAATCCACTCACAAGGCCTTGGTCCCAAGGTGCCACTCAGTGGGACTGAATCCGGAACCATGTGGTTGGTAAGCAAGCCACCTACCACACAGCAACTCCTGCGCCTATATTCGTAATATTCGTAAAATATTTCGAAATAATATATATTATGAAGTAAACAGATACGAAGACAATCACGGTGTTTATGATTCATATGTCTCTCTGTCGCTGGTGGCGGGAAATATATTTTAAGAGCCTCCGAATGGCTTTTCGTGACAAATCACTCTTAAGTGACGTACAATTAAAAACATTCATTCGCTCCACATGAGTATTCCGACCTGAATAATGATAATAATTAGCCTGAAGATAATTATGGGAGTAAACGAAGGTTCAATTAACAATGAATGAATGAACTAATTAAACAATTAATTACTTAATTAATAGATAATTTAGATAATTTATATCGCCATCTATGCAAACTGCAATGACATGTTAGATTATAAATGGCTCAATATAAAGCTGGTTAGCTATCACGCTAGACAATTTCGTGAACGATTAGCATTGAACTTTTGCAAACATAAAAGACAAAACAAAAGAAAAAAGAAAAATCATCGGTGTTAAGATTCCAATGAGCTTCAACATTTGGTCAAAGGTTCGAGTGAGGTGTGTGTGACAGACGGATGAGAGAACCAAGAGATCCAAATATTTACTGGATCTCCGATTTTCGGATGGCTATGGCAAAATATTTCACATTTTGAGCTTAAAACAATAAGACATATAGCATTCATATAAGTCATGCTCTGTGTGTGTGTGTACGTGTGTGTGTGTGTGTGTGGTGTGTGTGTGTGTGTGTGTGTGTGTGTCTGTGTGTCTGTGTCTGTGTGTGTGTCTGTGTATATATATATATATATATATAAGAGAACAAAGTGTACGTACGCCGCTATATATATCTCTTTTTACTCTTTTACTTGTTTCAGTCATTTGACTGCGGCCAAGCTGGAGCACCACCTTTAGTCGAGCAAATAGACCCCGGGACTTATTCTTTGTAAGCCCAGTACTTATCTACCGGTCTCTTTTGCCGAACCGCTAAGTGACGGAGACGTAAACACACCAGCATCGGTTGTCAAGCAATGCTAGGGGGACAAACACAGACACACGAACACACACATACATATATACATATATATACATATATACGACAGGCTTTTTTCAGTTACCGTCTACCAAATCCACTCACGGGGTTATAGCAGAAGACACTTGCCCAAGATTCCACGCAGTGGGACTGAACCCCGAACCATGTGGTTGGTTAGCAAGCTACTTACCACACATCCACTCCTGCGCCTATATATATATATATATATATATATATATATATATATATATATATATATATATATATATATATATATATATATATATATAAAATAAAATACAAAATGGGACAAGAACGCAAAACATCCGGACAACTAGATGATACAAAAGGGACAACAAAACATCGAGATAGACGATACAAAAAACAAGAGGATGATCCAGT
>NW_021825964.1:0-2500 GCF_006345805.1 Octopus sinensis | reverse complement strand
ACAAAAATGATGATTATCAAATCAATTGTGTCGCAGATGTGAGGTTGTGAGTTCGAATCCCGGACCGGGCTGCATGTTGTTTTCTTGAGCAAGACACTTTATTTCGCGCTACTCCAGTTCACTCAGCTGTAGAAATGAGTTGCGACGTCACGGGTGCCAAGCTGTATCGGCCCCTTTGCCTTTCCCTTGGATAAAATCGGTGGCGTGGAAAGGGGAGGCCGGTATGCATGGGCGACTGTTGGTCTTCCATAAACAAACTTGCACGGACTTGTGCCTAGGAGGGTAACTTTGTAGGTGCAATCCCACGGTCATTCGTGACCGAAGGAGGTCTCCGAATACCGAATTGCTGGCAGACTGAGTAAAAATTCATTAGTAACGACGGAAGCGGTGTTAGTGCAAAATAGCATTCTGTATACCTTGCTTAACGTGGGTGTAATGTTCAAGGTAGTAAAACCTCAGTATTTATCTTGAGAAAGCAGCTTATATAGTTGTATGGTATTAAAAGGTACAAACGTCTGAGCAGCAAGCATATGTATATATGCGTGTATATGTGTATGTACGTACGTACATGTGTAAGAATGTACGAATGTATGTTCGTGAGTATGTGTGTATGTATTTCTGTATGTATGTACCTATGTCTGTATGTATGTACGTACGTATGTATGTATGAACGTATGCATGTATGCATGCATTCTTCTGTATGTATGTACGTATGTATTTACATATGTATATATACACGTACGTATGTACGCATGTAAGTGCGTATGTATGTATATACATACGTATGTATGCATATAAGTATGTACGTACACATTCATGCATGCTTGTATATATGTATGTACGTACGTATTCATGCGTGTATTTATGTGCGTGTGCATGTATGTATCAGGTCATCCCATAAGTTCTGTCCGAATTTTGAAAAAAGAAAACAATGGATCAAATATTATATATAATTGAAATTTAATCATCAATGTACTTTCCCTGAATATCTATGACTTCATTCCATCTACTTACAAGCTTTTTAATCCCATCAATGTAAAACTCTTTTGGTTTCAAAGCGAAGAAGTCTGAAATGTCAGTTTCGGCCTCGTACTGGCTTGCGAAAGTTATATCCCCAAAATCATTCTGTAAACTACAAAACAAATAGTAGTCTGGAAGAGCTAGGTCGGGAGAATAAGGTGGATGAGGAACTTTTTCCCAACAAACTCTTTGATCTTCTGTGATGTGATCTTTGCAGTGTGGGGTCGCGCATTGTCCTGATGAAACGTAACTCCTTTTCGATTCACTAAAGCGGGTCTTTTTTTCTTTAATGTTTGGTTCAAATGCTCTAATTGCTGACAGTAGGCTTGTTGCATTAGGTAGTAACAATTCAAAGTGAAATTCTGCTTTGCAATTCCACCATATAGAGAGAAGAACCTTTTTTCTCGTGAAGTTCCCTTCTCGGTTGTGGTTGAGCATTTTACCTTTTAACAAGCCAGTTTACGACGTTTAACATTTCGATAGAAGATTCATTTTTCGACACCAGTCACAAGTCTATCCAAAAAGGGTGAAATGAGTTCGCGAGAATGGAAAGAAGAGCAGATATCAACTCGGGGTTTGAGGTTGCTTTCGGACAATTTATGAGGCACACATTTTCCAAGTTTAGGAACCTTTCCAAGTTGTTGAAGATGACAATGAACAGTTATTTTTCTGTATTTATTATTTTATGATTATTATATGCGAACTAAAATCTAGAAATATTAATAGCGATTATTTTGTTAAATAATTTGGTAATTAAATATTGGAGCATAACTTGGTTAAAGATATTCTATAGTTTATTAAAGGTTTTTTAAGCTAAACTATATCTTCTCAGATAAATACATATTTCTATCTATTTACTCTACTTTTTTTTACCTTAAATATTAAATATTTAACATAATAAATGTGTTGTAGGAAACTAATTCTAATGTTTTAAGTTTCAAATTTAGTTAAGGGAGTTTATTCTATAAGAAAAATTATTATTTTATTTATTTTATAAATAAATATTGTTTAACTCTATTTGCTTATTTATTTAACTATTATTGTTAACCTGAAGATTGATTATAATTTTAAATTGAATTCATTTCAATTAAATTTAAATTTAGTTGTAGCCATGAAACGTACGTAGTTTTTTTTACTTATTATATATTGATTATTCATTTTTATACTTTTTGAGATCTAGTTATATGTTTTATAAACATATTTTTTATTTGTTATTTATGTCTTGGTTTATGTCTATCACTGTTTGAGTTGCATAATAGTGGTTTTATCTCTAATTTATATATATACATATATGTAGACATACATATATATGCTCGAAATATGAGAGTAGAAATAAGCAAACAATTGATGAAGGGTAATTTTTTATGTTGTTTGTCTTGTTTTCGATTTGTGGCTTTCGTTTTTCGAAAAAATAGTTCATGTTCCATGTACTCGTACTTCGTATTATTTGGGTGTACACGTTTCGTGACGTCCTGTGCCC
>NW_021825963.1:0-14059 GCF_006345805.1 Octopus sinensis | reverse complement strand
AGTAAACACATAAATGTGAAACAAGGTGGAAAAAGAGTACTCAAATACCAGTGGTAGAGTAATATGCTTTATTTAAAGCAGCAGCAAATTCAACAAAACCTGTTACTCTGGGAACATGAAACTCAGAGTAACAGGTTTTGTTGAATTTTCTGCTGCTTTTAAATAAAGCATATACCCACCCCTGGTATTTGAGTACTCTTTTTCCACCTTGTTTCACATTTATGTGTTTACTCCGGTATATATATATATATGTATATAACAAAAAATGAAACAAGAACGTAACAGGCGACAACGAAACATCCGGACAGTTAGATGATAGAAAAAAGGAAAGGAAAAAACAAGGACGGGTCATTCGGAGCTTCCTATCTTCAGTCTAGTACCAGATCATCGTTGCAGTTTCGGCCGGCGACACCCGAGACTGCTCCAATATATGTTTATATCTCTATACATAAAGAGTAGCACAAAAGTAGGTTTATAGTTATCAACGTAGGCACTTTATATTTCTTTTAAAAACATTTTATTACATTTAAATTTCTATCCGTTTGTCTGTCCTTGTTTATCCCCTCTGTGTTTATCCCCTTGTAGTAAATAAATAAGAATCGTTAGTACGTCGGAAAAAAATTGCTCAGTAGCCTTTCATCTTTCTTAGCATTCTGAGTTCAAATTCCACCGGTGTTGCCTTTGTCTTTCCTCCTTTCAGGATGGATAAAAGAAGCACTGCTCTCGATGGAATCGACTCGTCCTTTACCTCAAAATGTCAAATTTTGTATTTGTATTAGGATTAGTTGTCTCTTTCCCTGAATAAAGACTATCGAAAATTATCGTCTCCACGTGGCATACGAACTTAACCGAATTTTCCATCTTCCCTAAATCATAATTCACTAACAGATCACCATTAGTTCTGAAAAGAATCTCGACTTACTTGGATGGTATTTCTTCACAGAGGGTAATTACTGTGGGATTGCAACCATTTAGACGTTGATATCCAAACCATGTATCTTCCCGCCAGAATTTAACAGACTATGGAATACACAAAACAAGACCAGAACTGCTTCAAATATAGAAATAAAAATGAAAAGTAGAAAATGACTAAATTCACAGGTACCCACGAGCCATAAGACTGAATTTACACACACGCACACACACATAGATTATTTGGAGATACTTGGCATGTTATATAAATCTGTCAAATTATTGTATCTCTTCAACCTGAAACTATTGGTAGCTCTTTTTTAAAATTGTGTATATTAAGCTACACCCCCACGAAAACACATAACAGCAACAGCTCTCGCCGAATCGTACTCATTTTAGAGAATAATTTTGTGTAATGATACATGCCTGTAGATTCAGCAACTTAAAGCGGGTCTTTGGTGCAAAAACATATGTAATTTGCAATCAAAGCCTGTCATTTCCATCATCGTGTTATTATGTGTGTGTGTGTGTGTGTGTGTATTGTATGCGAATAGGTACAGGCGTAGCTGCGTGGTAAGATGTTTGCTTCCCAACCACATAACCTCGAGTTCAGTCTAATGGCGTGGCACCTTGGGCAAGTGTCTTCTACTATAGCCTCGGGCCGAACAAGGCCTTGTGAGTAAGGATTTAGTAAACGGAAACCGAAAGAAGCCTGTCGTTTATATATATATATATAATATATATATATATATATATATATATATTATATATATTTGTACAGGGATTAATAAATCCAGGCAGATATCCAGTATATCAATATAGGGTTATTACAAGGAATTGTACATATTATTACATAGGTTCTTCTATTACAATTAAAAAATTTAGATTACATAACCATTTTTCATCACTTAAATTTAGGTGGAAGTGTAATTCTATGAATCGTAGTAAATGCATTCGGGAAAGACAACATATGAAAGACAACATTTGACAAAATGCATTTGAAAGACAACATTAACTACGATTTGAGGTTGTCCATTGAAAATTACGCTCCACCGCACAATACTGATAATTTTAAATTCAAAATTTAAATTTAAATTCTAGACCCAATCTTACGCTGAAATGTTTCCATAAGTATAGAAAAACATTTAAATATTTACAATAGTAAACAGTACCTATATTATAACTGTTTTTCTGTAATTTGATAGGCGTAATATTTCTAATATTTTATTTTTAGTATTCCTAAGTATCCAGACACAAAATGTACTGAGGCAGTCTTTCTGTTTGCATTTTTTGCATTCTTTCATCGACCATTGGCATCACCGTCAGTTTAAATACTAAACTGGCTTAGTTTCCTCCTAACGCTCCTTTTGTCTGCGTTACTTATTTCCATGTAGTACAGTCATTCTGTCAGTTCATTTTGGATTCAAGCTGTTATAGGTTGCCTTGATAACATTGTGTTCTCAAAAATTTTGGATATATTGATTTTTACAATCGATCCAATATCGATTGATTTGCAAAGGAACTACTGATCACTTAAATAAGATCTCTCTATATATAAACGGCAGTTTGTCTGTCTGTGTGTCTGTGTGTCTGTAGGGTGTACCCCTCACCCTGACCACAGCTTTCAACGAGTCTGATGAAACTTGATACACACATAGCCCAATGTCATAATTCAAAACTAACGCAGCGAAAATTTTGAAAAGTTCCCCCAGTTCTGAAAAAATCGATAAATTCGACATGGGTCGAGAATCTAAGCTTTTTATATGCAACACATTTTCTTGTTGTAGTTTTCGCAACTTGCAATCGATTTTCACCAAATCATGGTGAAGCTTAATGTTACCCCAAGAAACTTAATTCTAACGTTAGTTTTCCCATGCAATACCTTACCATCAGAAAAATCGATAAAATCATGCCAATTTAGGAAATCACGTTCAAATTCAAGATGACATATTTTCGACAATATCTTTAACAAATTGGCAGGAAATTAGAGGGAAAGGACAAGATTGGGATTAGTCGTTGCCTACTAGGGGCTCTTACATACCCGGGCAACGCCGGGCTATGCTGCTAGTCACATGATAAAAATAGCGCAAAAAAGAAAATACTACTAATGTACTCACCTTGGGCATCGGAAGTTTTCTTCTGCGATAAATATTGGTTACATCATTGAGTGTATTCCAATCCCCTGTTACGATTTTGGTCCACATAGCTGACAAAATTATGTCCAACTTTTTTGTTAAAATGCCTCTCTGAAATTTATTCATAATTTAAATTTTAAACATATTTTAATGATTGCAAGTATTCGATTTATAATGAAAACTTTACTGTTTATAAATAAAAGATATCTGCATATATTTATTCAAGCAAGAAATCAAAAAATGAAGGCTATGTTTATCGTAACTACGTTTAATATAATAATAATGAAATTATTGTATACAGTGCTCAGGTGCACAACAACTTGTCAAAAAGTGCGTATAAAGTATCTGCAGTAATGTACAAATGTCTGGAAAGCGAACAGTGTATAAGTCAGATACATGCTTGCGTATGTATGGAGGGGAGAAAATCAGGTGTAGTGTTGGCGAATCTCAGGAAGCATGGAAGTTTTGAAGGATGCAGTGCTCCGACAACTTACAACTGATGCCGGCAGTTTGTTCCATGCTTCAGCAACTCTTAGCGTGAGAAATGTTTCTGAAAGTCATGGGAGCTGTGCTGTTTTCTGACTTTGTAAACATGTCCACGGGTGTCAGACAGGTGGAGTTTGAAAAGGTGCTCATAGTTATTGTTTGTAAGATGGTTAATAATTTTATGGGTGTCTGCCAAGTCAGCTGCCAAGTCGCTGAACGGCTTCCAGGCGATTAATATCCTGGGAAAGATAGGGGTTCCAGACCGTTGATGCAAATTCCAGGTGAGGTCACACTATATAAATTGGTTAGGCTGAATATATAAACTTTGGAGGAGGCGTACAATCAACTATATCACACTCTGTACTTGACTGGTGTGTTTGAAGAAATATTAGGCTGCTGTCACGCGCAAAGTACATTTTGACTGCGCTAAATTCTAAAACTGTTTCAATTTTGCTCATATCACGCATCTCTTTCTCTTTGAAGATGAGTTTTAACACGAAATATTAACTGCAAGACAACTAAGCGTTCTGCATTATTAAAAAAATACACATTGTAACGTCTGTTCCAAATTCACAGATGGTCGTACTTCGCTCAAATTCTCTCGAAATAAATTTGTTTTTAAATAAATGGATCTGGAAGAAATGAAAGTCTAAAAGGAGGCTCTTAGTGAGATTTTTGTTTGGGACAAAAGAGAGTGGACAAATGCATTTGCGTCGCGACTCCCGCGAAAATTTTCCTGCGAAGTGTGTTAACCCTATTTTTCGTTTTAGAATTATATCTGTTGTCACTGATATTAATCTCAAGTTCTGAAACGTTTTGCTTGGATCAAAGAAGAAGTTTAATAGTTTTCAAATCACACCACTTGCTGGTTTTCAAATCGTACATTTGTTTTTATGAACGATGAATGTCATTAATTTAAAAGTTTAGCCCAGGGCCAGCAAATACAGGAGAAAGGATAAGTTTACCTCATCGACCCCGATGCTCCACTGCTACTTATTTTATCGACATTGAGAGGATGAATGACAAAATCGACCTGGGCGGAATTGGAACTGAAAACATAAAGACGGACGAAATACGCAAACATCTTTCCCGGTGTGCTTAAGAGTCTGCTCGTTCGCCGCCTTAATTAAAGTCATTAATAATGACAACGTCAGATCATGTTATAATTACTATAAAGTTGAGTGCATTGAAATCTCCATAATTAACGGAAACATCTCCTGGGTTTCAGATAATACAGATAATACATGCGGTAACAAGAAGATAATTTATCCAATATGTCATTATGTTAAGCCGGCGAGCTGGCAGAAACGTTGGCACGCCGGGCGAAATGCTTAGCCGTATTTCGTCTGTCTTTACGTTCTGAGTTCAAATTCCGCCGAGGTCGACTTTGCCTTTTATTCTTTCGGGGTCGATTAAATAAGTACCAGTTACGAACTGGGGCCGATATAATCGACTTAATCCGTTTGTGTCTGTCCTTGTTTGTCCTCTCTGTGTTTAGCCCTTGTGGTAGTAAAGAAATAGGTATTTCGTCTGTCTTTACGTTCTGAGTTCAAATTCCGCCGAGGTCGACTTTGCTTTTCATCCTTTAGGGGTCGACCAATTATGTACTAGGGTCAATCTAATCGACTGGCCCCCTTCCCGAAAATTTCGGGCCTTGTGCCTAAAGTAGAAAAGAATATATCATTCCGGTTCGTGACAATAAAATGGTATTTATGGAATATCGGATTGTTATCGCAGGTCGTCTTACACAAAATTCCTTTCGACTTAGTTGGACTCTAAACTAAGTTTTTTTGTCTAATCGTCCATCTCTCTCTTTTTGAAAATGCTAGTTTCAGCAGATCAAGCAACCGCGTAGGAGTTTCCACATTGATTGGAATAAAAAAGTATTTATAATATACGAAAGAACAATAGAAACTATAAAGACAAGAATTACAGTTAAAATCTCTCGTGTCAACATCACGCGTTTGCACAGAATACAGAAAAAAAACAACAAAAGCAGAACAAAGACATTTCAGACAAATAAATTGTAAACCTGACTCGATTAATTAACAATATCATAAAAGTACATTTAAGATCTAGCAGTACCATCGCTCCAATTAATGACCTATTTGTGCATTTCTATTCACCTCTCACCAAATAATCAGGTGATTAAGACTTACTGGGTTTCGTAGTCGTAGGTCTAAATGCAGACACTGGAGTCGATCATATATACGTTGTCGGTATCCCCTAAGATGAAAACCGTTTTCGTCTACGTGGTTGCTCAGGTAGTAACACTCCATGACCACAGCATTGACTTGTTTGTTCCATCTACGACGTGTGTGCTGGTCCCTTATCGATAACGACAGGCTGGAGTCGGACCAGTATCTCTGAGCCTGCCGGGTGTAACACTGTCACCATCAAGGGCTTCAGTTTCATTACCACCATTATTCACAATATTTTGTTTTTTCATTGACACTCATATAAGGTAGCGATTATCAGGTTGCGCAATTACCAGTGTTTTTATTGTGACACTATCGCTGGATATATAATCAATCAGAGCATAGGGGAATTTCAACCGCTTCCTTACATTATTATTCTTATCATCACTGATATTATTATTTGCATTTTATTTACTATTTGTCATTGTTAATATTTCCTCTGATCCGACATGAGTTTTGACTAGATTATTATCATCATCATATTATTATTATTATTATTATTATTATTATATTATTATTATTATTATATTATTATTATTATTATTTAATACTTACCTTATATTTTAATGGGAATTCTTCGTCGCGTGGCAGTTCTTCACACTACACAGAAATATAAAAGCCACAAAAGTTTCATTAAGTCATGTCGAGGTTAATGACCAAAACGAAGCAACACATTATTATTCGAACAGATTCTCAATTTAATCGGCCCCAGAATATGTCTGGTATTTTTGTATTATTGTAGTTATTTTACAACAGGTGAGCTATGAAAGGCGCCCGAGATATGACCAGCTCATCTCATACAACACTGGGTGAACTTTCTTTGCGTGATTTGATCCCAGCTGAACAGGATATGCATAATTCACGGAAAACCAGACCCTTCTTAATCGATTGATCTTAATGTGCTTAAGATGGTTGCCTATCTACATTTGATAGTCGATATATAGGTATATAAGGATAAGACCGTTATGTGTATAACGATCAAATATATATATATATATATATATATATATATATATATTGAGACCCCTTCGGTCATGACTAACCGTGGGATTGCACCTAGAAAGTTACCCTCCCAGACACAAGTCCGGGCAAGGTTGTTTATGGAAGACCAGCAGTCGCCCCTGCAAACCGGCCTCCCCTCTCCACGCCACCAGTGTTATCCAAAGGAAAGGCAAAGGGGCCGATACAGCTTGGCACCCGTGACGCCACAACTCATTACTACAGCTGAGTGAACTGAAGCAACGTGAAATAAAGTGTCTTGCTCAAGAACACAACACGCAGCCCGGTCCGGGATTCGAACTCACAACCTCACGATGGTAAGCTCGTAAACAGAAAAGGGTTTAGGTCACCGATGATCTAATCGGTAGGTACGCTGCATAGTACTGTAATTGATGGTCCGTTAGGCTCCAAGTTCACAACAGAGGCTGGAGGTAGAGATCCGTAGGAGACATCCGAGTCAGCGGGTATAAATTAAAGGAAGAGGCAAATACAACCAAGGTAGGAGGAACTTATCATATCATTTAAATTATTTTAATTAATGCAATTAATGTAAAGCTGAATCGAAGTAAGGAAAAGTAAAAGTAAATAATGTCTTACAGCTGTTTCCGTGGTTTTAAATCGGTAATGGATCAATGGATCCGTTTATATTGCAGATATTGCACAGACAACACACGTGAAAAGTTTCAAGTTGCAAAACGTTGTTTTAGTTTTCAACCTGACCCCGTGTTCATCCCACAAACGATGGGAAAGTTTTCCAAAAAAAAACAAAACAAACATGTGTAACCACAGATATTCTAACATTGATTTCCACATCAAGCGTACTCTTAAAGTTTAATCTTCTTCCAAAATATTTTAATGACCTGATCCATTTGAGTGTCGTATTGTCAATCATTCCATTTGTGTCTTGAGTATATATTCTGGCTTTTGTTGGAATAAAACCTCAGTTTTCTTGATGCTGATAGCCAGCCCGAACGCATAACCTGCCGCGCAAACCTGTCAGCTATTTTGCTTTTCTACTCTAGGAACAAAGCCTGAAAATTTTGGGGAGGGGGCCAGTCGATTAGATCGACCCCAGTGCGCAACTGGTACCTAATTTATCGACCCCGAAAGGATGAAAGACAAAATCGGCCTCGGCGGAATTTGAACTCAGAACGTAACGGCAGACGTAATGTCGTTCAGCATTTCGCCCGGTGTGTTAACGAGTCTGCCAGCTTACCTGTAGCAATCCAATTATTCTTTTCTACTCTAGACACAAGGTTCGAAAGGGGGATGCACATTGTAGGGCCAGGAGAAGGGGGCCGCATTGAAGGGGTTGGGAAGGGGAGGCTTTGTAGAGCAAGGAGAAGTGGGTGCAGATTGTAGCGTGGGGAGAGTAGGGAGAGTGGGACACTGAGAGAAGGGATTGCACATTGTAGGGCTGGAAGGAAGGTTAACACTGCAGGCCTGACTTTTGGCGCTGAGCGGTCTGGAACCAGCTCTGACAATAATAACCATAACAACAGCAACAATACTATAGTCTGCCTTCTGACATATTCCATCATTTTTAACAAATCATTATGTTTATAAACATCACTGATTAGAAGTAAATTTTTGGTAAGGTAAGTAGCTTGTTTACCAACCACATGGTCCCGGGTTCAGTCCCACTGCGTAGCATCTTGGGCAAGTGTCTTCTACTATAGCCTCGGGCCGACCAAAGTCTTGTGAATGGATTTGGTAGACGGAAACTGAAAGAAGCCCGTCGTATATATGTATATATATGTGTGCGTGTGTGTGTTTGTGTGTCTGTGTTTGTCCCCCTAGCATTGCTTGACAACCGATGCTGATGTGTTTATGTCTCCGTTACTTAGCGTTTCGGCAAAGAGACCGATAGAATAAGTACTGGGCTTACAAAAGAATAAGTCCCGGGGTCGAGTTGCTCGATTAAAGGCGGTGCTCCAGCATGGCCGCATTCAGATGACTGAAACAATTAAAAGAGTAAAGAGGAAAGAGTTTACTCACCGTAACAGGAAAATTTTCTTGATAGTTTAACTTATAGATCGTACATTTGTATTCGATTTCGGCCGCACGTTGAGATTTATCCGGATCATGGTGAGGTAAGAAAGCATCCCACGGATACAAATAATAATGGACTTCTGGTTTAATCCAACGGAAAACAGGAAAAGTGATGGTATTTCCTCCAAAATGGCGCCTAAATTCAATTACATCAATAAACCAATTCGAAGACGTTAACTCGATATGACACTGTTTAGTCCAAAGTTCAATTTTCGCCACTTCTCTAAATGAAACTGGCAGATTAATAAAAAACGTGTCATGGGCGCCTGTTTTAAAATCATCTTTACAGATGTTGTCTAGAAGCATCTTCTCGGTGGCGTTTCCCGAAGTATCGTATAATATAACGAAAACATCGGAATCAGTAGACGAACCTCTCTGATTACCAGTTTGTACTACGAGTACGTTGTTGAATCTCGATTGTTTCACGCCCATCTCTGCAAAGAGAGAAAGAGTAACGAAAATGAAGAACAGCGAACTACATTTAAATGTCAAAACAGTAGATTGTAAGTTCGTATTTAGATGCAAGTATGGCTTTGTGCTTAAGAAGTAAGCTTTGCACCCTTGTGGCTTCAGGTTCAACCCTGGTGCACGGAATCTTAAGCAAGTGACTTCTCTTATTTCCTTAGGGCGACCAAAGATTTGTGAGGAGATTGAATCGGTTAAAGGAAATTGTGGGTAAACTTGCCGTATATATATATATTATATATATATATATATATATATACAAATTGAGATAGGGGTTGTAAATGCAACCCTCTATGGGATAACGTATATCCAATATACTGCTACTGAAGTACCCAACAAAGTTAATACATAAATGTTAATGATTGCGATGCAATCAATTCATTTACTGTATTATATGGACAAAGGTAAAATGATTTACCACAAATTACTAATACAAGATAAGAAAATGGAGAAATACAGCTAAATCAAATATCAATTACCAGATAATACTCAATCACATACTTTATTAAACCACCACATAAGAGACTGTAGGGTTAAATATAAAAAAGCAGAACAAAACAGTGTACATAAAGGAATGATTTCGATTCGCAGACCGGATAGCGTTGTATTCTTGAGCAAAACACTTCATTACACCTTGCTCTGCGATCATTTCGTCGTCTGACATGTAGCGCATGGTGCACCTCTACAAGTAATATCGAAAATGTGTCAAAGCCATCAGGAAGCGTCGATGCTTCCTAGGGATAAACAACGGTGGTGTAACCCCCTACTGTCATGTTCAGATTAAAATATTGTGTTTAGCAAAACCGAAAATAGAAATTGTAAAAAAAAAAAATCAAAAAAAAAATCGTATTTCTTTGTGGTGATCTCACTGTCTAACAGAAAGATAAGAGTTTCTTCCCTTGAAGGATGAAGAATATTTTCGTTTTGAGTATTTATATCTCTAATAGCTTGAAAATTCCTTTAGCGATTTACGCGAAACTTGCTTCATTCGATTCGTTTAACAATCACGGTTATTTTATTTTATTATATGCCATTATACGAATATACTATGATACTGATTATTTGTTATTATATTGATATATATATATATATATATATATATATATATATATATATATTATATGACCTCGTGTTACCGTTGGCGATTTTTTTCCTCTTGTCTTCCCTTCCCTGGATCTTTCCTTCTCCTATGTTTCCGACGATGAGCTTCGCTCGAAACGTTAAACCCTCCTTCTTTCCTGAGCGTCCAATAATACTATATTTGTTCCACGTCCTCGCGTTGTTGTGTTTTTTTTGTGTACTTTCTTTGTTTGGATAACTTTATTATATATATATATATATATATATATATATATATATATATATACATGCACACACACATATATACATACATACATATATACATACATATATACATACATATTATACATATATTATATATATAATATATATATATATATATATATATATATATATATATATATATGTTATATATGTTTGCGTTTGTGTGTTGTGGGTGGTGTGTGTGTGTGTGTATGGCAGGTTGACAACTGTTAAGATTTATCTCGATATAAAAGCAATGATAGCCTTGTTATCTCACAAATGAAGGTATATATATATATATTATATATATATATATATATATACTATATATATATATATATATATTATATACATATATATATATATATATATAAAAGGAATTTTGTAGAATCTTCGTCGGCTCCATTTCTTCCCTTCACTATATATTTATATATATATATATACACACACACACATACATGCAAAGTATAGGCTTTTAGTTCACAGGTGATTTAAACAATTAGGTACGCCAGGTATTTATGCAACAATTGCAGACTTCCGGTGCAGCTGATATTTAATTGCTAAAGAGGACGACAATCGTTAAGACACGGCAAACATCTCAAGTCGTGTACAATATTATTATTGGAAAAAAATCCCTTATGGCTTAGCGGTTAGGGTGTTACACTGACGATTGCAAGGTCGTGATTTCGATTTGCAGACCGGATAGCGTTGTGTTCTTGAGCAAAACACTTCATTACACCTTGCTCTGCGATCATTTCATCTGACATGTTGCGGGTGCACCTCTACAGGTAATATCGATTTGATGCGGGGAGTGGGCTTATGTTTACACAAACATTTGATCACTATAAACAAATCACGTGTGGCTTTTTGGCAAGAGATTGCCGAATCCTCATACGACAGGAGACTCTATCATCATCATCATATATATATATACATTTACATGCATGCATACATACATACATACATACATACATACATACATACATACATACATGCATACATACGTACGTACGCACGTACGTACCTATAGCTAATTTGAAGACTACAGATCCAATCCATCACTGGAACTGTAAAAATCTGTAAAACTTTCCAGAAGTTTATCATTTAAATATATATGAGCATGTCTAGATATACAACTGTATCATGACAATACATTCTTAAAACATACAAATCTGCACTTAGATACAAACAAACAAAAATGCCCTGTTGTTGATTTTTATTTTTTAAATTTTTATCTAGTTTCAGCTCACAAGCTGTGGCCATGCTGGGGCACCGCCATGATGTTTAAATTCCAATGAAAGAACCTTAGATCTAGGTTAGAAACCGGTTCTTTCTCTATTGGAAAGAAATCTTGGAATAAACTGAATAATGACATACATGCATACGTACGATCATCATCGTGGCACTCCGTCGGTTACGATGACGAGGGTTCCAGTTGATCCGATCAACGGAACAGCCTGCAGGTGAAATTAACGTGTAAGTGGCTGAGCACTCCACAGAGTGTACCCTTAATGTAGTTCTCGGGGAGATTCAGCGTGACACCGAGTGTGACAAGGCTGGCTCTCGGAAATACAGGTACAATAGAAAAAGGAAGAAAGAGAGAATGTTGTGGCGAAAGAGCACAGCAAGGTCCGCCACCACCCACTACCGGAGCCTCATGGAACTTTTGGTGTTTTCGCTCAATAAACACTCACAACGCCCCGCCCGGTTTGGGAATCGAAACCGCGATCCTACTACCGCGAATCCGCTGCCCTAATCACTGGGCCATTGCGCCTCCATACTGTAATAATTCGTGAAAGATTTAAAATGAAAAATAAAAAAATAAATGTATAAATAAATATATAACCAACAGCCCTTTTTATATCTGCCTAGACACCATATTAGTATAATATATCGTATTTATTTAATTATTTACTGAATTTACTCTTTTGTATTTAATGTACGACTTTCACATTTCATTTGTCAAGAAAATTGTATAGAAAATGCTGTTTTGCTCGTAACAATATACGTTTGTTAAGATCAAGAAAAAGATTTCAGACGGGAAGGCGTAAACTTGTACAACTTTATACATAAACAAAGACTAACGCCGTCCTTTAGCGAAACGAATTGAATATATATACAGAAAAAATGCCAGCAATGTGTCTGTCGAATGATAAAAGCACACACGCATTTAGTGAAGTAGGTTCTGAGAGAAAAAAAAAGAAGAAAAGAAAAGAAAAAGCAACATGTTTTCCATGGGGAGTCAATGAGCAAAGTACATCTCTGTTTAATGAATTAGGGCTTTGTGAGAAGTACCCTTTCGTTGTATGGACCGGGCGATGACAAAAGCAACCCCTCGTAGTATGGATCGGACGCTGAGCAAAGTACCGCCTCGTTTCATGGACAGGACGCGATCGCTGTGCAAGGGATAAATACGGACATAACAGGAATAAAACCTCTACTTACCACACAGTTGCAATTCTAACGAAGCCCTTAACACGGATTATATTTCCAACGGTTGTTTTGTGATAGAATAAGAATTCAATAAAAGAAACTCGTAATTAACTAATGAATATCAGTTTATCACAGCATTTTAATTGTATTAATTTAACACGTTGTCAGCTTTATATTGTGCCGGCATGAGCTCAATGGAAGGGAACCAGTCACGAGTGGGTAATTTGTGTGAATACTCTTTTACTCTTTTACTTGTTTCAGTCATTTGACTGCGGCCATGCTGGAGCACCGCCTTTAGTCGAGAAAATCGACCCCGGGACTTATTCTTTTGTAAGCCCAGTACTTATTCTATCAGTCCCTTTTGCCGAACCGCTAAGTGACGGAGACGTAAACACACCAGCATCGGTTGTCAAGCGATGCTAGGGGGACAAACACAACAGACACACAAACACATACATACAACACACATACATATATAATATATATATATACATATATACGACAGGCTCTATCAGTTTCCGTCTACCAAATCCACTCACAAGCATTGGTCGGCCCCGGGGCTATAGCAGAAGACACTTGCCCAAGATGCCACGCAGTGGGACTGAACCGGACCACATGTGGTTGGTTAGCAAGCTACTTACCACACAGTCACTCAACATAAAAGAGATAAACCAAACTACTTACCACACAGCCACTCCTGCGTGAAGTCATATATATGGAAACAGTGGTTTGGGGTAATATTTTTTTCCTCTTTCAATTGTCACGTGACAGTCTCAGAAAAAGCATTAAAAACAAAACAAAACAGCACAAAAAATAAAAAAAAAACCTACTTCACTGCTTTCTTTCTTTTCCTCAACACTACAAATCTCAAAGCACCGTCACCATACTTCTGTCTCCCTGACTGTCTAACCGTCTTTTAGTATGTGCTACCGCACACACATACGCATATATATATAGATATATCTATCTGTCTATCGCCTTCTCTCCCTTTGTCTATTATTGTGCTATTTAGATATTTACTTTACATATATTTATTTCAATATTTTCTCTCTGATT
>NW_021825962.1:0-14011 GCF_006345805.1 Octopus sinensis | reverse complement strand
AAGATGGTAAACAAGAGAGGTCTTTATATTAGTTGAAATGTAAGAGAGATAAGGATAAATACACAAAAAAGATAGAATCATATTTACAGGGAGTAGGAATGAGAGAGACAGAAAGAGAGAGAGAGAGGGGGGGAGAGAAAGAGGGAAAGACGGATAGAGAAAGAAACACGGATAGAAAGACAAAATGGTTCCCGCTCAGACAGAATGGGTGAAAAGTAGAAGAAGAAAGGAATAGACGGACAAAAGCTTAAGCGTTATTAACACACTCCTGAGTCGAAAGTGTATAGATTCTCTAATGTATGTTAATATATGTAAAGAAGAACAGAGGAGAAGAAAACTCACAACGACGTATTTGAAATAAGTTATCTTGAGTGTTATGTTCTCTAATGTTCAGTGTAATTGTTGTTTAATGTTAGATTAGTCCTGGTCGAGTGGAGGCGCAATGGCTCAGTGGTTAGGGCAACGGACTCGCGGTCGTAGGATCGCGGTTTCGATTCCCAAACCGGGCGTTGTGAGTGTTTATTGAGCGAAAACACCTAAAGCTCCACGAGGCTCCGGCAGGGGGTGCTAGTGAATCCTGCTGTACTCTTTCACCACTACTTTCTCTAACTCTTTCTTCCTGTTTCTGTTGTACCTGTATTTCAAAGGGCCAGCCTTGTCACACCCTGTGTCACGCTGAATCTCCCCAAGAACTACGTTAAGGGTACACGTGTCTGTGGAGTCCTCAGCCACTTGCACGTTAATAAATGAGCTGCGACGTCACTGGTGCCAAGCTGTATCGGCCTTTGCCTTTCCTTTGGATATCATTGGTGGCATGGAGAGGGGAAGCTGGTATGCGTGGGTGACTGCTGGTCTTCCATAAACAACTTTGCCCAGACTTGTGCCTCGGAGGGTAACTCTCTAGGTGCAATCCCATGGTCATTCATAACCGAAGGGGGGTCACAGCAACAAGTCTTGGTCGAGCAAATCTATCATCGAAATCACGCTAGCCGAGGCCATCTGGTTCTGTTTTTTTTTCTTCTTTAAAGTACAAAGCATGCAGTACTATATCATACAATATATCCTGTCATGTTTTCAAATGGTTAGATGTGATTTGACAGAGAGTTAGCTACTATTTCTAACATATCGAGTGACTCTATAGAGGTATCCTCGGAAAAGAAACTACCCCAAGGTTGCGCTAAGGGGTACGAGTATTTGTGAAAACAACCTCCTGTACAGTCTGATATACGTTTATTTATGCGCAGAATGAAGAAAGATCGTGCATTTCCATATCATGGCTCCGTAAACAAGGATTACACCTTCTTCCTTCCTGGATCGTCGTTTCATTGAATCGATCCACTGACTTACATCAATGAATCAGAAATAAATAAACCGTATCTTTTCACCTTGCTAATAAGTATAACGTCAAGCAAAATAACAGAGCATCGAACAAAATACATACATCCATATATATATATATATATATATATACTAAGCAATAAGGGTTTAGCAACGAGTTGCCTTACCACATACCGAATTTAGAAATATCAGTCAAAGGGTTATAGCTATTTCTTCTACTAAAAAGGGTTATAGCTATTTCTTCTATATATATATATATATATGTAAAAAAAAAAATACAAACTGGGACAAGAACGCAAAACATTTAGAAGACGATACAAAAAACACGGACGGGACATTCGAAGCCTTCAATCTTCAGTCCTCGCAATTTCGGCATATAGATAGATAGATAGATAGATAGATAGATAGATAGATAGATAGATAGATAGATAGACAACTACTTGGAAAAGGATGCGTGGCGTTCGATCATATAATATATAAAATAATATATAATATATGTATATATACATACATATATGTACATACCTACATATATATATATATATATATATATTATATATATTATATATATTATATATATATAATATATATATATAATATATATTATTATATACATATATATATATATATATTATATATATATATATAATATATATATATATATACATGCATATATGGGTACTGGACATCAAAAAAACGTTGAATACAATGAGAAACGAAAACATAAAAACAAAATCATGGAAACGAACTATTTTTCAAACAACAAAAAAACAGAGTACAAGAGATACAACACAAGGAATATTCCCCTTCTTCAGTTGTCCCTGTTTCGTCTACTCCGCGTTACGAAGGTAGGGTCAAGAAGCGACTTCGTTGAAACAGTCATTCCCGCAAAGCAAATTAAATAAAATTTGGGATTTTTTGCGGAGAGGGTAAAAGTGGTAACAAGAACAGGACAGAAGAACAAAACAAGACAGTAAAAACAATACAAGTAAAAAACAGGAAAAGGCACTTACCGAAAATGCTGCACAACAGGATCGAACCCATGATCATGTAATTTCGAACCAAACTTATAGCAACACGGCACTCACATACCCACAAATACACACACACACACACACACACACACACACACACACACACACACACACACACACATACATACACACACATACACACACACACACATACATACACACACATACACACGCACGCACACTTATATATCGTACCTTTCTTTGACACGTTGATTAGAAAATGAAACTAATTTAATATCGAAAATTAGAAGCGCAAAGAGTAGCTGCACTTGTATGTGTATGTTTGTATGTATGACTGAATATATGTAGATAGATAGATATATATATTTATATATAGATAGATAGATAGATAGATAGATAGATAGTAGATAGATAGATAGATAGACAGACAGACAGATAGATAGATAGATAGATAGATAGATAGATAGATAGATAGATAGATAGATAGATATAGATAGATAGATAGATAGATAGATAGACATACTGATAGATAGATAGATAGATAGATAGATAGATAGATAGATAGATAGATAGATAGATAGATAGATAGATAGATAGACAGACAGAAAGATAGGTATTAAGTAGGTATGTATATAATAACGTGTAAATCTTTGTACGAGTGAGTGTGTGCATATGTGTACGAATGTGTGCGTTTGGGAGATATACATACATAACGTAGACATACACAAGAGAGAGAGAGAGAGAGAGAGAGAGAGATGGAGTGAAGGAAGAAGAGAGACAGAGAGAGAATACAGTAAAGAGTTTGCGAATGGTTCCCTTAATTGGATAACCGATATTATATGACAACATATATCACCGAGGTCAGCCAACGGTGTGATAAATCAATTCGTCATTGGTCGGGGAGGTGAAGATACACCTGTGTTATTACATCCAGTAAATTGATAACACCCATGAACGTGTGTCTGTGGTGTGTATTTGTGTGCATGAGTGTATATACATATATACATATATACATATATACATATAAACCACATACATAAATATACAAATACGTATCTATACACACACACACAAATAAATATATTTGTGTGTGTATATACATATATATATGTGTGTGTGTGTGTGTGCGCGCGCGTGTGTGTGTGTATGTGTGTATTTGTGGGGGCGCAATGGCCCAGTGGTTAGGGCAGCGGACTCGCGGTCGTAGGATCGCAGTTTCGATTCCCAGACCGGGCGTTGTGAGTGTTTATTGAGTGAAAACACCTAAAGCTCCACGATGCTCCGCCAGGGGGTGGTGGCGATCCCTGCTGTACTCTTTCGCCACAACTTTCTCTCACTCTTTCTTCTGTTAGCCTGCTCGCTTAGCCAGCGGGGTGGCGTCATTTGAAGACTAAAACAATGCGAAGCGCATTGTGACCAGTGATGTGTAGCAACATCTGATAGCCTGGTCGGCCACGGTGATCAAGGTGATATGTATGTATATATATATGCATTTAGTAGTTAGGGTATTCGGCTCACAATCGTAAGATGGTGAGTTCGATTCCTTGCGTTAAGTCCTTCAGCAAAACACTTTCTTTCGCGTTGCTCCGGTTCTCTCAGTTGGCAAAAAGGACCGTGCTTACCACATTCTGTACCACGCTGAATCTCCTTGAGATTAAGGTACGCGTTAAGGGTACACGTATCCGTGGAGTGCTCAACCACTTGCACGTTAATTTCTCCTGTGGATGGGACCTGATTCTTTCTGAAAACAACATTCAATACCGAAAACAGTGGATATTCATTTGAATATAAAGCAGACACTCATATATATGTATGTATATATAGTCGTTCACTCAGCTGTAGAAATGAGTTGCGACGTCACTGGTGCCAAGCTGTATCGACCTTTGTCTTTCCCTTGGATAACACTGGTGGCGTGGAGAGGGGAGGCTGGTATGCATGGGCGACTGCTGGTCTTCCATAAACAACCGTGCCCGGACTTGTGTCTAGGAGGGTAACTTTCTAGGTGCAATCCCATGGTCATTCATGACCGAAGGGAGTCTTTACCCTTTATATAGTCGTACATACATACATACATACATACATACATACATACATACATACATACATACATATGTACGTACGTACATACGTACTTATGTACGTACGTAAGGTATTGAATGTTTCTTTTCAGAAAGAATCAGGTCCCATCCACAGGAGAATCTAAAATATTTCTTTGCTTCTAGGTTAGAGACGAGATCTTTGTCCTTTAGTTTGCAATTCAAAGTGAATAAATAAATGAATGAATAAAAACAGAAAAATGTGTGCACGAGTGCGCCTGTGTATGTGTCTATGTGTCTATGTGTGTGTGTGTGAGAGAGAGAGAGAGAGAGAGAGAAAGAGAGAGACTATGTGTATACATTCATATATACACACATGCATAGATCCATAGATGCAGAGAAAAGAAGAGAGAGAGAGAGGGAGAGAGAAAGAGATAGAGTATGTGTATACATTCATATATACATACATGCATAGATCCATAGATGCAGAGAAAAGAAGAGAGAGAGAGAGAGAGAGAGAGAGAGAGAGAGAGAAAGAGAGAGAGAGTATGTGTATACATTCATATATACACACATGCATAGATGCATAGATGCAGAGAAAAGAAGAGAGAGCGAAAGAGAGAAAGAGAGGGAGAGAGAGGAGAGAGAGGGAGAGAGGTAGGAGAGAGAGAGACAGACAGACAGACAGCGCGTTCTTGAAGAAAACAGAACTTTTGTAGTATACTTTGCTGAATTTCATGACAAGTGTGGACATGATGAAATCAAAATACCAAGGCTCCTTTTTATATATTTCTTTATTTATTCAATTATCTTTTGTGCGCGCGCGTGTATTTGTGTGTGGGAGTGAGTGAGTGAGTGAGTGGTGTATTTTTCGAATTTCTTTCGTCTCATACAATAGTGGGGGCAAAAAAAAAAACTGAATAAAAATCTTAAATGTGATAACGAAATACAGAGCCGAGATAATTTTCCGAAATAAATATGAAATAAATTATACCCTCACTACGTTTCAATCGCTTTGATCTCCGTTTCCCATAAGGTATCTAATTCTTGGATGTGTGCATAGCAATGAATCAAATTCTAATTTGAAATCTTTATTTCTAAATCTTAGGATCTTAGTACTCTTATCCTGCCCGTATGTATTCCTATTAACAACGCTGGATAAATTTTATTTCAAAAGACGAAGACCGTCAAAAGAAGATAAAGAACGATTTTACATTTTCTGGCATACAGTCCAGTGTCTCACCGTTCTAATCTGACTTAGGTCTTCGCCGTTCTTTAGTTTATATGATGTAACTGTCAGTAAATACTGTTATGGTATGAAAGTATTCCATGTGTTTTAAGCATTGTTGAGAATTGTTATATTATTTTACAAGTAAAATAAACAATAGGAAGAGGAAATGGATAGATCGTTACATGTACTTGGTTTGTATATCATTATACATGATTTGAAAAGTGGCGAACTGGTAGGATCATTAGCACGCCAGGCGAAATGCTTAGCGGTATTCCGTCTGCTGTTACGTTCTGAGTTCAAATTCCGCCGAGGTCGACTTTGCCTTTCATAATTTCGAGGTCAATAAATTAAGTACCAGTTACGCACTGATGTCGATATAATCGACTTAATCCGTTTGTCTGTCCTTGTTTGTCCTCTTCTAATAAAGGTGGCGAGCTGGCAGAATCGTTTACACGCCGGGCGAAATGCTTAGCGGTATTTCGTATGCCGCTACGTTCTGAGTTCAAATTCCGCCGAGGTCGACTTTGCCTTTCATCCTTTCGGGTTCGATTAAATAAGTACCAGTTACGCACTGGGGTCGATATAATCGACTTAATCCAATTTTAGCAGGATTTAGTAAGGAAGGTATGGTACCAACCTTTCTAGGAAACTAGAACCAATTTTTCTAAGAAATGATAGTTGCGATAAACACATCTTATTCATAGAGATTTTTAATATCATATTCTTCTATAGGCACAAGGCTTGAAATTTGGGGGGGGGGGGGGCTAAGTTGTTTACATTGACCCCAGTGCTCAACTGGTACTTATTTTATCGTTTCCGAAAGGACGAAATGCACTACACAGGGTGTTCGAGCTAAATTTGACAGTCCGCATAAAAGGAAAAGAAAGCACAACGTCCCATCCAAAACTGAAAGGATTTTAAAAAATCAAAGAAATACCTACTAGATTATGGCTGAGAAATAACAGTTGACTGAAAGTAGCCACCCTTAGCTTCTACCATGGCCTCAAGACGGCTCCGGAACCTGACGCATGCATTCCTCACTGTGTTCCTGCGAAGATCTTAGAACACTTCTTCCATTTTGGCTACCAGCTCGGCTTTGGTGTTTCAGGCAAAGTGTTTAGGGTCTTTCTCAATTGCGCCCCACACAATAATCCATGGGATTATAATCGGTGAGGATTAGAAGATCAGAAATTACAATCGGTGAAATATAGAAGGTGCTGAAGTCATAGAAATTCTCCAACAACCACTTCTGACTCTTTCCAAAGATATGGTAAGGAGCCGAATCCCACAGCCATATATATGGTCTTCCAGTAGCAACCTTTTCTGACCAGGGATTGCCTGCAGTCTCAAGTAAATTTCACGTAGCCACCTGAATCGAACCTAAAGCCCTGTTCAGAGATGTAGGGGATGCATGATGTCAGCTTCGCTGGAGTCACACACAAAGGCCTTCGCAGCTTAGGGGAACTTGGTTTTCCTAATGTACATGTCATGCTTTACAGCCTTCACAGTGTTCACAGAGCATTGAGCAGAAGTCATGATGTCGGCATTTTGACACCCGGCACGAATTATGATACAGGTATCACTTTTCCAGTATTCTGATGGCTTCCAACCCTCCATGTAAGCTAACTTTTTCTCAACTTCAGGTTTAAACATTATGCTCTCTAACGCCGTAGACTGTTCGCCAGTGCATCAAGCTCTTCCTGGAAAATGGATTCATAAAAAATGGTTAAATTTAGCCCGAATATCGAGTAAAATGGACAAAAAATATGGGTGCTTTTCGCATAGAAAGTTAGAAACGACTAGCGTATTTCGAACACAAATTTGGGCGGGGGCAAACATTAAAAATTTAGAAAATATATATAAACTTGCTTATTTTTCAATATTAGTCATAGTTGCGTCACACGTAATTATGAAAAACACTTTTTCAAGGCCTTCACTCGTTAGTATAGATTTTGAAAGCTTTAAGTTTCATTTTTTAAATCCGTAGCGTCACTATCCGCCTCTTGCGTCCTTCAAGTGAAAGGTGTGTTCTTTTTTTTTTATTTTTAAAAACGTTAAGATATGATTCTGCTACTTTTTGCATATCGAGAGTCTGCGAAAAGACATCCATCGTTGGCTCAAGAAAGATATTTTACTTCAAAGCCAACGTACACAAAGAAGTTGAGATGAAAACCCGCAACTAGAGAGGCATGCAGTGCGGTTTCGATTTCTACATCAACTCGGGTCATATCATTTCACTTGAGTACATACTTAGCAACTTTGGGAAAGGTATGAATGCTATTTCTTCCCCACTACACACACACACACACAAATACACACACACACACACACACGCACAATTTGCACACAACGCCTACACAACGACATCTATACCCCTCACTTTATCTCATATTCAAGAAATACAGAGCCTTTGTGTCTAATCAAAAGAGATCTTTACAATTCAATTGCCCTTTGAAAGAAGAGGGCAAGGGGTGACATACACACACACACACACACACACGCTCACATGTATGTATGTATATATGTATCAATGAAAAAGGATTCAGAAAATATCTCCAAGGTGGGGTAGTATTTATAGAGTAGCTTTCAGGTAGACAAAGGAAGCATTTGGCTTGTGTTGAATTGTTGTTAAGAAAGTCATTGTTCTCCATGGTTAAAGAGAAGGGGTAAACATGCGCCGTCAACTGACATTTTCAGACCGATGTATGTGCCAGGGCGAACTTCTCTGCTCAACACCAAATACTTTGCGATTCATATCAATGCATTTACAGAAACAAAGGGCTGTTTGGTGATGAAACAAAGACCTCCTCCACTTCTTCTTCTTCTTCTTCTTCTTCTTCTTCTTCTTCTTCTTCTTCTTCTTCTTTCTTCTTCTTTCTTCTTCTTCTTTCTTCTTCTTCTTTCTTCTTCTTCTTCTTCTTCTTCTTCTTCTTCTTTCTTTCTTTCTTTCTTTCTTTCTTCTTCTTCTTCTTCTTCTTCTTCTTCTTCTTCTTCTTCTTTTCTTCTTCTTCTTCTTCTTCTTCTTTCGGTCTTTCTTTCTCCCCTTTAACATTATTGTTATAAATAATCATATTAATAATAATAATACTAACAACAACAATAATCATTATTATTATTATTATTATTATTATTATTATTATTATTATTATTATTAGTGTTCTTATAAATGATGATTTTTATATTATACCTTTTACAATGGTGTCATTTATGGCAGCGGCTGCAGTAGCAACAGCAGTAGCAGTAGTAGTTGTAGTAGTAGTAGTAGTAGTAGTAGTAGTAGTAGTAGTAGTAGTAGTAGTAGTAGTGGTGGTGGTGGTGGTGGTGCCGCCGCCGCCGCCGCCGCCTCTGCTGCTGTTGATGACGATGATGACGACGATAATGACGACGACGACGACGACGATGATGATGATGATGATGATGATGATGATGATGATGATGATGATGATGGCTAGGTGGATAACAATAAAAATAACTTTGCACAAAAGGGTCAGAATGGCCGTTGTTGGCGTAAAGTCAACATCCCCTCTGAAAATAATGGACTACATTTATAGACAGGATTAGCCGGGAACCTGTCGGAATTCCAAAGCCAAAACCACTAGCCACGTGCATGGGACACTGTTGAACCTCTGAACTATACAACAAATTCTAAACTATTAAGCTTATTCATTTTCGTTATTATTTATTATTATTATTATTATTATTATTATTATTATTATTATTATTATATTATTATTATTATTATTAAGCCGCTAAGCTGCCAAAACACTGAATTAATACTCAAAGTCAAGAATACGGCTTCCTTTTCGTGTTTAGAACTAAGGACAATTGACGCAAATTGTTTAAACGAGTATATATAAAATGAATATAAAAGTATTCTTGTTTTTTTTTTTATCGTATGGAATTTCCCATAAATTGAATGATAGCTAACTTGAGGCTGTTGAGAATTGTTATATTATTTTACAAGAATAATAAACAATAGGAAGAGGAAATGGATAGATTGTTACATGTACTTGACTTGTATATCATTATACATGATTTGAAAGGCGGCGAGCTGGTTGAATCGTTAGCACGCCGCGCGAAATACTTAGCGGTATTTCGTCTGCCGTTACGTTCTGAGTTCAAATTCCGCCGAGATCGACTTTGCCTTTCATCCTTTCGGGGTCGATTAAATAGGTACCAGTTACGCACTGGGTTCGATATAATCGACTTAATCCGTTTGTCTGTCCTTGTTCGTCCCCTCTGTGTTCAGCCCCTTGTGGGTAGTAAAGAAATAGGCATTTCGTCTGCCATTACGTTCTGAGTTCAAATTCCGCCGAGTTCGATTTTGCCTTTCATCCTTTCGGGGTCGATAAATTAAGTACCAGTTGTGCACTGAGGTCGATCTAATCGACTGGCCCCGCCACCAAAATTTCGGGCCGTGTGTCTAGAGTAGAAAAGTTACTAGACTGCGGCCATACTGTGGCATTCATTGATCCTAGTACTTTTATTTTTTTAACCTGGTACTTATTCTACGTCTTTTAATGCCGAACCGCTAGAATTACGTGGACGTAAACACACCAACACCGATTGTCAAGCGGTGGTGGGGAGGTGCACAAACATACACAGACACAGGCGCACACACGCATACACACACACACACACACACACACAGACACACACAAACACACACACATATACACGATGGGTTTCTTTCAGTTTCCGTGTACCAAGTCTATTCACAAGGCTTTGGCCGGCCCGAACCATAGTAAAAGATATTTGCTTAAAGTGCCATGCTGTAGAACTGAACCTGCAACCATGTAGTTGGGAAGCAAACTTTTTACCACACAGCCATTCCTGCACCTGTGTGTGTGTGTATGTATTCTCACACAAGCTTATCTTTCACTGTACGTGCTTGTGTGTGTGTGCGTGCGTGCGTGCGTGTGTGTGTGTGTGTGTGTGTGTGTGTGTGTGTGTGTGTGTGTGTGTGTGTGTGTGTGTGATTGAATACGTCTGTAACAGCAGTTAATCGAATGCACCCCAAACGGATCGATGACGTGAGCATGTATTAAGGACATTTTAGTTACGACAAGCCTTACAATCTACCAATTATTTCACCATCACCCAGAGGCCCCCCCCGAATATCGCCGAACACGACTATATCCTAAATGCTAATGTTAATCATAATGCTGAGCTCTTTTTGGAGATGATTTTAGGCAGTCCTTCAACCCATTCATTCGCCAACCCACTCTACCCTCGAAAATTCACTGGCATAATGCATCTGGAACGACACACTACCCTTTTTAGTTTCTTTTCTTAAGAAAGCAGGGATCTTTTCGGTTTGAACGGCAGTTTTTTCGAGCGGTATCATATGAAATTGTCACCCATAATTATGACCCTAGAATCGATCTATTGCATTTCAATCTCTTTTAGGGTTAGGGTTAGTTAGGGTTAGGGTTAGGGTATCTTTTATTCTTCACAAATGTAAATAAACTCAATCTCTTTCTTAAACAAGGGTCATATTCATACGGCACAGAATGCTTTTTAACTCAATAGACGTCACTGATTGGTTGGCATTGCAGAAATTAAAGAAAAAAAACAACAAATATCTTACAAACTATAGAATTTTCTCAATAAAGCCAAGAGAAAAAGATATTTTATAAACACATTCTACCAGTATAGGAAGTTTAACATTTTTTAGTTACCTAGAAATTATGTTAAAAACTGCCGATTAAACCGAAATGATCCGAAAGCAGCAGTGTACAAATTCAGGAGAATATGGCTGCTATTTCGAGCAATTTAAGTGACCAGATAGAGACGACACCCCATGCTCGTTCGTAAGGCATTCAAGAACCTTTTACTTTTGTTTAATGTTTCTTTATCAAGAGTATCAGTGACACTAGCTTAAAAGAAAACTAATGTAACAAGGAATCGGAAATGAATTGTGCTGGCTCGGGTTCACCGGGAGCTATAATAATCAAGTCCAGCGTTTCATGTATTGTATAAACTATAACACTGCCACCACTACTACCATCGCCCTACCATCACCATAACAATAACATCAACACCACAACCACCACAACCACGACGACGACCACCACCACTACCATCACCACTACCACCACCACAACCACTACCGCCAACATACAACCATCACAACAACCACCGACATCAACAATAACACCACAATCACTACTACCGCCAACGCACAATCATCACAACCACCCCCACTAACACTACTACTACTACTACCACCACCATCATCATCATCATCATCATCATCATCATCGAAACAATCGAAAGTGCTGTAGTGCAGCCGTTCAACGTGCTAGGAAGAAACAGCCAAATCGCCCTCAAATCACTCAGCCATATCGTCTTAGAAAATGACCCGTTGTTGGTGGCCCTCGGTTCACTGGGCATAGGAGAAAGACGGTGTGGTCACGATAGGAATGTCTTTGATCAGTGCTGATCCTGGGACTAAACAACAATCAAAATGACAAAGACAAAGATATTGTCATCACGTCAACGAGGGAGCTGCTACGCTAGATCTGCTAGAAATAGCAACCAGATTGCCTTCAAATCTACCGCTGCCGTCTCAAATTTAGAAACGTCGGACATATTAAGCAATGACTTGCAAAGAGACGGGATGGTCACGGTTGACCATAATTTGATCATGTTCAATCAGGGCTAACCCGGGTGGGGATGGGGATGGTAAATAACATCATCACTGTTTATGCCTCCACCACCACCACCACCACCACCACCACCATCATCATTATCATCATAACTATCCTCATCATCACCACCGTCGTCGTCATCATCATCATCATCAATACCTCCTCCACCACCACCACCACCACCACCCACCACCATCATCATCATCATCATCATCATCATCATCACTGTTAATGCGACCAGCAACATCCACATCACTACCACCATCATCATCATCATCATCACCACAACCATCACCATCATGGCTGTCGTCGCAGTCATCATAATCTTCATCATTAAGTCAATGCCCCCCCACCACCACCACCACCACCACCGCCACCACCATCACCACTGCCATCATCATTATGATGATTATCATCATCAACATCGTCATTGTTAATGCCTCTGTCGCCACCACCATCCCCCTTCATAATCATAATCATCATCATCACCATCCTCTTCCACGCTTTCCTCCTCTTCCTCCTCACCATCATCATCACCACCACCACCACCACCACCACCACCACCATCATCATCATCATCATCATTACCATCATCATCATCATCATCATCATCATCACCATCAACATCACCATCTTCATCACTATCATCATCATCATTACCATCACCACCATCATCAATCATCCTCATCATTTACTTGCCCTGTTTTCTTTGATTTCTCTTTGTTTTCATTCTGTACGACACTGACACCCTCCCTCCCTCCTTCTCTCTCTTCTCTCTCCCCTCTCTCTCTCTTTCTCCCCGGTCCTTTCCTCCCTCCGTTCACTACCCACCCGTTACTATTGACACGGGACTCCACGTGCATTTACTCTAATGCCATCGGAATGTCAATTATTTGGCTTTCCATTAAATATCCACCGTAGCAGACCTTTCTTTCCATATTTCATTAACCCCCGGCCGCCGCCATCGCCATCACCACCACCACCACCGCCGCCGCCACCACCACCGCCGCCACCGCCACCGCCACCGCCTCCACCACCACCACCAACGCCACCATCACCACCACGCCGCCACCATCACCACCAACACGCCGCCACCATCACCCCTGCCATCGCCGTCGCCACTGCCATCGCCGTCGCCACTGCCATCGCCGCCGCCAATGCCATGACCACCACCACCACCAACAACAACAACAACGGTGTCGCTGTCACTGCCGCCGCCGCCCCCACCTTCACCCAAACAACCACCTGCCTCGCCACCAATCTCCCCAAACCACCCAATTTGCATTTATCATCTCCTCCTCCTACCGCCTCCTCCTCCTATGACGTTTCGCTTTTTTTATGTTTATTTTCCTTTATCTTCGTCTTTCACCTTTCCTTCGTTCTCTCTTTCGTTCTTCTTTCCTTTTTTTGTCTTTGTTTCTCATTTGTCGTTTTGTGACGAACGACGTAGAGCAATAAGCAAGGGGGTGTAAGTGTGGCAGGGAAATTGGCGAAAATTTCCCCCCGAACCAACAGCGCCATCTAGTTTCCGTTCACGTCTTCAGATACCTTACGATACTAAATGCCTTAAGAAAAGTTATAAAATTCACATTTTTCTCCTAAATTATCGTCCACAGCCCTTTCGATCTTTTTCTTTTTTTCTTTCTTTTTTTTCGCGAGGCCCAGGCTTCATAAGGCCAGGACTTCACCCGGTTGCATGGCGGATAAGTGGCTGAGATTGCAACACTCCCCCATGATCAGGACACCGATTGGATCTTT
>NW_021825961.1:0-7500 GCF_006345805.1 Octopus sinensis | reverse complement strand
ATTATGCTCTCCCTCACCGCCACTACAAAACACCACCACGTGGACTCTGTTGAGACTAGTGAGAAACAATTATGAACTTTTTTTATTACACTTAATTTTTAACAATATATTTGATAAGGTTCGTTTTTTCAAGAAGAACCGAAAGATGTAAAATCTCCAAGAAAATTAAAACTTATCTTATACAGTGGCCTTTTCAAACTTCTTTTATATGCATGGCGATTTTTTTCCTGTGTCTTCCCTTCTCCTATTCCGACGAAGAGCTCCGCTCGAAACGTTAAACCCTCCTTCTTTCCTGAGCGTCCAATAATACTATATTTGTTCCACGTCCTCGCGTTGTTTGTTTTTTTGTGCTTTCTTGTTTGGATTAACTATATATATATATATATATATATATATATATATATATATATATATATATAATACACGCGCGCCGTGGTGGGACTGAACTTAGGCTCCATGGCTAGGAAGTAATCGTCTTAATCACACAACCAAGCCTTCGCCTACACATGTTCAGATGAGGAGAAAAGAAAAGCGTTGATGATAATACAGAGCAAGGAGGAGGGAAAGGAAAAGACTCTGAGAAGATTTTAAATTTGATGTCATTATTATGACAGTTCGTTGTGAAAATGGCGGATTAGAGAAAATTAGATGAAGATTTCAACTGTCAACCAAGTGGAAAGAATATTTTCTAAAAAGTCGTTATCAAGAAGAGTAATCAAGCTTAATAAGTCATTAACAATTAATTCGTTAGGACACCAATGTTCAAATTGGTAATTTAGGTCGTCACAGAATGCATGGATGACGCAGCGGCAAGCGGTGGTGTTGGTGGTGGAGGTGGTGGCGATGGTGGTCGTGCTCGTGGTAGCGGTCGTCGTGGTGGACAGGCAGTTGGACAGATATATATGTGTGTGTGAGTGTGCGTGTGTATACACACAGGCACACAAACACACATACACACATATACAAATATGTACATATATATATGCATATGTGTATGTGTGTATATATATATATATATGTTTGTGTGCGTGTGCACGCATGTGTGTATGGATATGAGTATATATATATATGTGTGTGTGTGTGTGTGTGTGAGTGCGTATAGATAGATAGATAAAAAGAGAGAGAGAGAGGGAGAAAGAGAAAACGTTAAACGGAGAGAAGATGGAGAGGGAGAGGGAGAGGGAGAGAGAGAGAAGAGAAAGGGGAAGAAGAAGAAGAAGAGAGAGAGAGGACAGAAGTTTATAAGTGTATGATGAAAAGCCACAATTCCAAGCTGCAGTTATTTGCCTTCTGCAACGTCAGTTAATTTTAGAAAAGGTATGGATTTTCCTACACGAGCGCAGGTATGGATATTTGGTAAAACGTGCATTTGCATCTACATGGCTTCCGGTTCGAATTCATCGCGCCGCACCTGAGGCAAATGTCTATTATTATAAGTCCAGGTCGATCAATATTCTTTTCTACTCAAGGCACAAGGCCTGACATTTTGGAGGAGGGGGCCAGTCGATTATAGTGATCCCAGTACGCAACTGGTACTTAATTTATCGAATCTCGAAAGGATGAAAGTCAAAGTCAACCTCGGTGGAATTTGAACTCAGAACGTAAAGACAGACGAAGTACCTATTTCTTTACTACCCACAAGGGGTTAAATGACGTTCTGAGTTCAAATTCCGATAGGTCGACTTTGACTTTCATCCTTCCGGTGTCGATAAATTAAGTACCAGTTACGCACTGGGGTCGATATAATCGACTCAATCCCTTTGTCTGTCCTTGTTTGTCCCTTCTGTGTTTAGCCCCTTATGGGTTGTAAAGAAATAGGTATTTCGTCTGCCGCTACGTTCTGAGTTCAAATTCCGTCGAGGTCGACTTTGCCTTTCATCCTTTCGGGGTCGATTAAATAAGTACCAGAATTTTGTCTCCCCCCGCCATCACTTGAGAACCGATGCTAGTGTGTTTACGTCCCCGTAATTTAGCGGTTCGGCGAAAGAGTCCGATAGAGTAAGTACTAGACTTACAAAGAATAAGTCCTGGGGTCGATTTGCTCGACTAAAAGGCGGTGCTCCAGCATGGCCAGTCAAATGACAGAAACAAGTAAAAGAGTAAAAGAGAGTATATATATATATATATATATATAATATATATATATAACACACATGCGTAAGTGTTTGTGCGTGTGTAAAATTATTACCGCCTACTTCACCTTACAGCCATATACTCACACAATATCCATCAATGATAGTCTGCGTTGAAGCTGTCAATCTTTATTTTTTGATCATTATTCACAATTGAAAGATTGACTAAGAAATAAAAATGGCTGACACTCATTTTTTAAAATAATTATTTCTTTGTTTTGTTTAGTTGACATTATAATTCTATTTTCTTTATCTTACATGTCTGTCAGGTTAATCTCCAGGAGACATGCCTATATACGTATGTGCATATTTCTTAATGTGTCTATGCGCGAGTATGTTTGTGTGTGTGTTGTGTGTGTGTGTGTGTGTGTGTGTTTGTAGATATATATCCTGAATAGTAGATATATGTAAGACTTTTAAAGTTCAGCATCTAACACTTTACGTTATTGTTATTCAAATCCCAGCGATGGGGCTTTTTTTTGTTAGCAACTAGCTTTGCTTTTGGGAAGAATTCTAAGAATGAAAAAAAAAAAAGAACCGGCACTCCGTCGGTTACGACGACGAGTGTTCCAGTTGATCCGACCAACGGAACAGCCTGCTTGTGAAATTAATGTACAAGTGGCTGGGCATTCTACAGACCGATTCGCGTACTCTTAATGTTCTTCTCAGGGAGATTCAGCGTGACACAGAAGTGACAAGGCTGGCCCTTTGAATTACAGGTACTACTAATTTTTGCTAGCTGAGTAGACTGGATCAGCGTGAAATAAAGTGTCTTGCTCAAGAACACAACACGCCGCGGGAAATCGAACTCACAACCTTACGATCGTAAGCCGAATACCCTAACCACTAAGCCACGCACTTTCACTTCCTTGATCCATACAAGCATGCTTAGGTACGTAGAACTCGTGATTGGGTGCTTCTTAACACCTTCCACTATGTCCTAAGTTTATTCATTCTGCACCGGCACCTTTTTCTCTTTAATCCTTACGCGCGTGCGCACATGCACGCACACACGCACATACACACACATACACACACATATTCACACATGGACACACACGCACACACATGCATACACAGACACGCATTCAAACACACACATACATACACACACAGACACACAAACACACATTCAAAAGAACAGCAGAAAACAATAGTGATATTTCAAAATATTCTTTCCTACAGCTGTTTCAATAATTCTTACGTAAGAAAGTACGTGTGCTACAAAATTCAATTCTGTTTTCGTATAGGTTGAAGTTCAAAAAATAAGGACAATTAAAAGGAATATAGAAATATAAAAAGAAATGTAAGATGGAAAAGTAGAAATAAAAACTGGAAAAAAGTTCAGGGACTTGTCGTGCCGTATTAGCGCTATGTTTGCGCAATAGTAAACTAAAAGTAAGCACCACGACACTTTAAAGAATTATGATATACGTCCGCATATTTTACAAGAACCCTAAGTCAAATTCATAGACCATATAACATATATATTTCTTTAACTGCCCACAAGGGGCTAAACATAGAAGGGACGAACAAGACAGACAAAGGGAGTAGTCGATTACATTGCGACCCCAGTGCGAACTTGTACCTTATTATCGAAAAAGATGAAAGGCAAAGTCGCCTCCGGATTTTGAACCAGAAACACTTAACGGAGATCGAATACGGCAAGCATTTTCGCCCGGCCTGCTAAGTCTGCCATTCGCCGCCCTAGACGCATATAACATATAGGCACTGATCTACAGTTCTATATTTAAGAGCTGAGGAACCATATACATTATTTACATTATTTACATTTGACGGATATTTGTCCTCATCTTGTTTGTTGTTAACACAACGTTTCGGCTGATATACCCTCCAGCCTTCTTCAGGTGCCGAGCTGCAGCAATTTTTTTCTGGTTCCCAAAGCATCAAGTGCTGAAAAGGAATTTTCTTATCTTCCATTTTAAAGGGTTACAGAATTAACACAGGTTATAGGAATATAAATCTTCTTCCACGAAAAGATAGCTTAAACTGTGCTCTAAATGGAGGCGTAGTCAAATCCTATTTTATGGAGTCAACCATGTTCTAAAATAAGTCGAAAGGTAAGCTACTACAAATCGGTACGAATTTCCCGGACAACCCAATATATTATGCTCTGTTTATGCACTATAGCCAATTTCCCAGTGTATGCAACGTTGTACACGGACATGCATGTTACCCATGACACTTTCCGAGTTTAACACAGTAAACTATATTTGAACTCTGATGTAACTGGTTATTTGTGATGCGTACACAGCACATCTTAACGTTGTATATATACATACGCACATATACATGCCGTATTTTATAATGTGCATATTTATTTATTAATTTATGATCAAATTACGTGTAAGCTGTATGTATTAGATACATCACACATCCATACAACAAAAGACAAACACACATAGACATCCAGATATATACACGATCAAACGCACGCTCATACCGTATACGCTTATAACAGCCACTCTCCTCCTATCAGAATATAAATTAAATGAGTCAAATATTCATAATTTTCCCAAGTCTGACAGCTCAATTATCTCATTCTATTAGAAAATAAATATTATCCCACAAGCAGCAATAATAAGGCAGATATTACTTATATAAAGACAAGTTTCAGAGAAAAGCCATAGCTTGTATCCATCTTATACAGTGCGGAAAATTTTCATGCAAGTCGCCGAATCTGCAGTTGAATACCTCATTTCATCGAATCAACTTGCCTGCTATATTCCTGTGATCATAAGAATATTTAGTTTCTAATTTCTTTATTGCCCACAGGGGGCTAAAAATAGAGGGGACAAACAAGGACAGACAAAAGGGATTGAGTCGATTACATCGAGCCCAGTGCGTAACTGGTACTTAATTTATCGACCCCGAAAGGATGAAAGGTAAAGTCGACCGCGGCGGAATTTGAACTCAGAACGTAACTGCAGACGAAATACCACTAAGCATTTCGCCCGGCGTGCTACCGTTTCTGCCAGCTCGCCGCCTTCAGAATATTTAGTTTCTGTCTTCTACGTCCCTTTACTGGGGGTAAAAGACCCATTTCGGTCATGAACAACCATGCGATTGCACCTAGGAAGTTCCCCTCCAAGGCACAATTTTGGGAAAGGTTGTCTATGAAAGGTCAGCAGTTGCCTATGCATATCAGCCTCCCCTCTTTATGCCACCGATATTATCCAAGGGAAAGGCAAAGGGGCTGATGCAGTTCGGCACCAGTGACGCCGCAACTCATTTTTACAAATGAGTGAACTGGATCAACATGAAATAAGGTGTTTTTTGCTCAAGAACACAATGCACAGTCCGGTCGGGGAATCGAACTCGCAACCTCATGATTGTGAGCCCGACGCCCTATCCTCTGAGCCATTTGCCTTCACCCGCCCATTAACTAATGAGTTCTATATACAAACTCAAACTCTTTGAACAGGCATGCAGCAATATCCGGACAAATGGACGAGTTGAAGTATTTGTGTGACTCTACTTACACTTATGTGTGGAGGCGCAATGGCCCAGTGGTTAGGGCAGCGGACTCGCGGTCGTAGGATCGTGGTTTCGATTCCCAGACCGGGCGTTGTGAGTGTTTATTGAGCGAAAACACCTAAAGCTCCACGAGGCTCCGGCAGGGATGGTGGTGATCCCTGCTGTACTCTTTCACCCCAACTTTCTCTCACTCTTACTTCCTGTTTCTGTTGTGCCTGTGTTTCAAAGGGCCGGCCTTGTCACTCTCTGTGTCACGCTGAATATCCCCGAGAACTGCGTTAAGGGTACACGTGTCTGTGGAGTGCTCAGCCACTTACACGTTAATTTCACGAGCAGGCTGTTCCGTTGATCGGATCAACCGGAACCCTCGTCGTCGTAACCGACGGAGTGCTTCCATAATAATCCATAACTTACACTTATGTATTGAGTTCTGTTTCTCTTGTTTTGTGCTACTAAACTAATTTTAACCTCTTCAGTTCTGAAATCTAATCCAGCCTAGGCAGACGCAGTATTTCCCTTCACAATAGTTGTTTTTTGTTATTGCTATTTAACCCTAGGTCTACCCTGACCATGTAGACATATGATGGGAAGGATTCTAACTGGCCAGTCTATGGAACTGCGATATCTAATATGTCCTTCATGGTGAAGCACACATTAGATGACGTAATAAAATTGGGCTGCTATTTCTAGCAGTTGAGTGACCTCGTAGAGATTCCCTATATATAGCAGTTGTTTAACCCAACGGCGTTCCAATTGCAGCCATCCCGTCTCATTAGGAGTATTTAAAATACCCTTCCTTTTTTAAGACTGTCTGGATTGATTTGAGAAGGATTTTGGCTGCTATTTCAAGCAGATTTGAGTAAACGCATAGAGGACCCCTACTTAGTTTACTTATAGCAGTAATATTATGGGGTTGAATCAATGGAGTGTACTTTATTTGGCCTCGTGTCTCTTCTAAAAGAAATCAATATAACTGCTTTACATTTCTGAAGCCAGAGTTATTACCTGAACGTTATGTATTTTGGGCGAGTCGAGGAAAAACACAATATTTTTACATTTGTTTTTCGTTTCCACTCTTTTGTTTTGTTTTGGTTTGGTTCGGACAATTCCATTTGTAGACAACGTCTATTTTATTAGCACAGTTATATTTACTACAACCGTTATGGAGCTTAAAAGAAAGACTCTTCATTCTTTTGTATAATATATTAACGTCGCCATACGAAGCAAATGTTCGTCTGAAACGAAACTCGATAAAGCAGACGATATTTTTCTCATACGATAAACCAGAAAATTCGTTTACGCTATCTGCATTATACATATATTTTATTATTATATATTATTATATTATTATTTCTTTCCTCACCAATATTTCATATTGTGAAGGAGTTTGCTTTTATTACCTCGCTATTTATATTTCAATTTGTTTTTCTTATCGTTTCCTCGTTTTCAATATGTCTTCCTAATTTTCATAGGAAAATGTCTATAGATTATGGCGAGATGCTTCTGTTGATATTTTACTAAAGTCCGCCTCACTTCACAACAAAATGCTTGTGTATATAAACAGAAAACTGTTTATAAACCTCTCTCTACCTCTCTCTAGATTCTACGAACCATTGTTGCTATTATTATTATTACTATTATTATTATTATTATTATTATTATTATTATTATTATTATTATTTTATTATTATTATTATTATTATCATTATCATTATTATTATCATTATTATCATTGTCGTTAATACTGTTGTTGCTGTTACATGATCGATTTTCATAACTATTGTCAACCATCTTGCATTTAATGTCTCTGTAATTGCTGTTGTTGGTATTGTTGTTGTTTTTGTCTCCCTATTCATTGTTCTTATAATTG
>NW_021825960.1:0-14086 GCF_006345805.1 Octopus sinensis | reverse complement strand
AACGTGTATATATATGCATGTATATCTATGTATGCATATATATATATATATATATATATATATATATATATATATATGCGTCTATGTGTGTGTATACATATGTACACATGGGTATGCCTGTATGTATGTGTATGTGTGAGTACGTGAGAACTGATATTAAAAATTTAGGCCCAATCAGGAAGCCACAAGGCAGAGGTCTTTATATGAATGTGCTATTAGCAAGGGCAGATCTCTGGTTTCACTGATATTTATAATAGATAGAATCCGTAAATCCTTTTTCAATTTTGACATGTGTAACTACTTCACTACCTAATATATCGAAATATATACAAACATACATACTTGTGTATACATTATGATACACTCATTCTTAGGTATATGCATATTCACACACAGAATATACGCATAAAAGCGAGATATGATGTATGTTGAACATCTACGCACCACACAACTCCTCACTTAAATGTACAACTCATAAAAAAACTATTTAGATGTTCTTGGAAAAACGCATCGGTTGACACTTAACACGCTCACATACACATACCACACACATACACATACATACACTTATACACATGCATACATACACGTATACACTTATACATACATACACATGTAGACATATACACAATCACATATGCATGGGTCTGTATGTACTTAAGTGCGTATGTACACATGTCTAAGTAGGTAAGCAGGTGGTTATATATACACATATATATATAGAGAGAGATTAAATGTGTATGTGTGTATTGGGTGTGTGTGTGTGTCTCTATGTTGCTGTGCGCTCTTGTGCATGTGTGTGTTTGTGTGTGTGTGCCTGTATGTGTAGACACGAATACAGCAACATGGGGAACATACATGAATTCAAGTAAAACCTACATTCACGTGCAACTGCATACATCCAGAAACACACACACACACACACAAGCACACACACACACTGAGAAAGACACACACACGAACCCACTCACATGCATATGTAAACATACGTATGCATATACATGCATGCATACATATATATGCACAGATATATATATACATGCATCTTTATATATATATGTGTATATATGTAGGTATGTATATATATATATATATATATATATATATACATATATATATATATATAGACACACACATATATACATATGTTTGTATGTATCTCTGGTTATATGTACGCACGTATATATTCACAAACTCACGCACCTATATGTTAGAATATGTTTATCACAAAACACGCGAAAATTATATGGAAATTTTAGCAGCGCATATATACATACACATTTGGTAACAGATATACGCAGATAACATAAAAATAGTGCAAAAACACTTCTATACGTCAACAAACACACAGAGACATAAACCTACAAAGCTAAAGTAACCAAAATTACAACGTTGCACTGAATACCAACTTTCTTATACGTATTAAACTGTTATGGTTATACACTGATGCTTGAGCTTTTTAACTTATCAAATACGCGTGAACAAAAATGTTACATTGCCGCGCATGAACTTGAAATTGAAGCAAAATTTATATAAATAAATTTATTACTAGACTCGTTTCTGTATGTGTGAGTGTGTATATATGTGTATATATGTGTGTTTGTATGGATAGATATACACACACATACAACCCCTCTCTCTCTCTCTCTCACGCACGTTCAAAATAGTTTTAAAAAAACGACACAGACTGCTAAGGTATCTACAAACAACGTGTTTTAGTTTGACGCGAAGGAAAATGGAACGGTCTTTGACGTTTCGATCCTACGCTCTTCTACTGAAAGGAATGAGGCAAGAAAACAAATGGTGAAAGGACAAATAACAGAAAGAAAAGAACGTGTTTGGTGTAATGTATATCATATATATATATATATATATATATATATATATATATAAAGTAAAAATTTACATTCAGATGAATATGGTACTTACTGAGCTGAGGCACCAGAATTAAGTGCGGTATTATCCATACATTTCAAAATAAGGTGATGAAATGATGTCGCCTGAAACGATTGTACTGCATACATCTGGATATCCTTGTTGCTTATATATGTATGTATATATATATATATATATATATATATATATATATATATATATATATATTTACTCTTATTCATTTACTTGTTTCAGTCATTTGACTGTGGCCATGCTGGAACACCACCTTTAGTCGAAGAAATCAATACCAGGACTTATTCTTTCTAAGGCTAATACTTATTCTATCGGTCTCTTTTACGAATAGCTAAGTTACACGGACGTAAACACACTAACGTCAGTTGTCATGTGATAGTGGTAGGGGGGAGACAAACACAGACACACAAATACATACATAAATGCTTACATATATATATATGACAGGCTTCTTTCAGTTTCCATCAACCAAATCCACTCACAAGGCTTTGGTCAGCCTGAGGCTATAGTAGAGGACATCTAACCAAGGTGCCACGCAGTGGAACTGAACCTGGATTTGCACAGCCTCATACAAAGTATATTCTTTGATTTGGTTATACACACGTTCGTATTAGTCCAATGCCCACTCCGCTATGTATTCTTCCTATGTTAGTAAAAATAAGTAGCAATGAATAGAACGGGCTCCTGGATCAAAAAGTGGCTTTTTAAATGTTACCCTACATGGTTGAAGAACGCACATATATATAGTTATAATAGATTCAGAAGAAAATAGTATATATTCAGCACATATAGTTAAACCCAGGCAAAAAAAAAAAAAATGCACTCGGTAAAATCTCTTGAAATGAGCAAAATAACTATAACCATTGGTAGCCCCTTTACAAGCTCGTTGAATATCCTTTTATAGCACTTCTTACTATGGAATATTTCCACTGCGTCTGTTATCTTTCAAACTTTTCAAGTACAATTCAATCCCACTCGGATCGGAATTGTCATATCGGATTAACCATTCGCTGTCGTGTCATGAAGGACTTATTCAACAAACAGTGTGTATCAACAAATATTCACATCTACATGCACACAGGCACGTAGGTATAAGACAAAATTCTTTGACAGACATAGAGCAGATCGCGAGGGCAAATCACCACCAAAAAAGTCGCGAAAACCGACGAAAGGACTTCAACAAACAAACAACAGACTGATTGTTTAACCAGCACATTGAACAAACGATCGATTAGTTGATTTGGTTGGCTAGAGATTTAACCAATTGACAAACAATCAATTAGTGATGTTGAACGAGTGTGGTATAATGACCCTCCAGAGAAACAACAAGATTGTATATCAAATTTTCAGGGAACAGGGGTTCTCGAATAATCTTCCATTGAATATTAGATAATATTGTTAATTTTAACAAGACCAAGGTAATTCTACACATAACCATGAACAGTTCATCAAACCTTCACTATACTTAGGTGTGCCTTATTCAGCATAAGAATCCTTTCCTAATTAGAACTTCATCATTTATTAACAGCAGATCCGTTTTGAACCTCACGTCACATATTTTTCATAGCTTAATCGGCGCATCGGTGCTACAGCTACAAACAGCTTTGAACAACTTCAAGCTCATAAAGGAGCTAGAAACCTTGCTTACCAGTAAAGCAGCAACTAAGTTTAGGTTGAAACACAGGCACATTGATTAATGTAGACCGGCATATACCACAAGTGTGGATGATCACCGCTGGAATGTCTTTGTCTTTGATTATAAGTCTGATCGATCTGAGGCCATACTTTAAGAACATCTATTTCTTTACTACCCACAAGGGGCTACAAACAGAGGGGAAAACAAAGACAGACAAACGGATGAAGTCGATTATATCGACCCCAGTGCGTAATTGGTACTTAATTTTATCGACCCCGAAAGGATGAAAGACTAAGTTGACCTCGGGGGAATTTGAATGCAGAATGTAGCGGCAGACAAAATACCTATTTCTTTAATACTCACAAGGAGCTAAACGCAGAAGGGACAAACAAGGACAGACAAACGGATTAAGTCGATTATATTGACCCCACTGCATAACTGGTACTTATTTAATCGACCCCGAAAGGATGAAAGGCAAAGTCGACCTCGGCGGAATTTGAACCCAGAACGTAGAGGCAGACAAAATATCTATTTCTTTATTACCCACAAGGGGCTAAACATAGAGGGGACAAACAAAGACAGACATAAGTATTAAGTCGATTACATCGACCCCAGTGCGTAAATGGTACCTAATTTATCGACCCCGAAAGGAGGAAAGGCAAAGTCAACCTCGGCGGAATTTGAACTCACAACGTAACGACAGACGAAATACCGCTAAGCATTTCGCCCGGCGTGCTAACGTTTCTGCCAGCTTGCCGCCTTAAGAACATGAAGATCATTGAATGCATTTTGGTGCTTTCTACCCTCTGTTGTAGTTCCAGCGTTATCACAACGACTTCTAGTATCCTGAATTTCATAATTATAGAACTATCTCGAATCAGGTCTACACAATGTCCAGGCCTCTCATCAATTCGGCGCACCCACATTTTTCTCGTGTGTATGCATCGATGGTGCAGGCACTTGGCCTGGTGGCTAAGGGTGTTGCACTGACGGTCACGAGATCGTGGTTTCGATTTTCAAACCGGCTGCGCGTTGTGCTATGGGGCAAACCACTTCATTTCACATTGCTCCAAGTTTACTCAGCTGTAAATGGGTACCCTGTAACGGACTAGCCTTCCAATAAAGGAAAACGTTGGCCTGCTCGCCTAGCCAGTTGGGTAGCATCATTAAAAAGACAAAAAACGATACAAAGTGCATTGTGGTCAGCGATGTATTACATCATTTGATAGTTTTGTCGATCCCATCATACCGTAATATCGATAGAACTGTTATGTCAAATACAAACTGTATCAAGCTTAGCGATATAGGACTTCAAAAGTCATCTGCACTATTAAACAGAGAGAAACCACAAAAAAAATAGTCATACGGAATATAATTATCCCATGTACATCCATTTAAAAGAAGATTATATACACACTCCGTATTAGCGAACATATGATAGCTATCATTGATTCACAAACGTCATAATCTGCCGAGTTTACAAATATCATCAACGTATTTTGCCAACATAAACCTCATTTACTATAATACAATAGACTATACGTAAATACATTATTCGAGGGCGTCTCTATATATATATATATGTAGACATATAAACACACCGCACATACACATGCATGCACATATACTAATGCTCACACACATATATGTATATGCATATAAGTATATATACTGGGGTTGAACAAAATAATAGAAACACCAAGCATCATAGCATCATGATTTTGAAATATCTATAAAACCGCCACAAGCGTGTTTATTTTCATGTTTTTTTTTACTTATTATTAGTGTTCCTTAATATCTTTTGCTAAAATTGCTGTTTCTTTTCAGATATCATCAGAAAAAGGTAATTAAAATTCATTAAAATAACAAATCTATCAGACTTTCAAAGAGGACAAATTATTAGTGCTCGTATGGCAGGCGCTAGCGTAACGAAAACAGCCGGAATGCTTGGTGGATCAAGAAGTACTGTCTCGAAAGTAATGGCAGCCTTTGAGAAAGAGGGAAGAACGTCCTCGTTCGTCGAAACAAAACTCCGGAAGAAAACCAAAACTTTCAGATAGGGACTGTTGGACTCTTACACGAATTGTTAGAAAGGATCACAAAAGTACAGCTTTCCAAACTTACTGCAGAGCTCAATGACCATCTGGGGAACCCAGTTCCCACAAAAACTGTCCGCCGGAGCTGCATAAAGCCGGATTTCACGGGAGGGCCTGTAATCAGAAAACCACTACAAACGTTGCAAGGCGTTTAGAGTGGTATAAAAACTTACCGAATTGGTCCGTAGAGCAGTGGAAGAATGTTATTTTCTCGGATGAATCATCCTTTATCTTATTTCTGACCACCAGCCGAGTATACGTGTGGAGACAGTCAAAAGAAGCATTTGACCTAGACTGCCTTCTTCCAACGGTTAAACATGGAGAAGGATATGTGATGATCGCGTACGCGGGGGGGGGGGGGCATATTTTGGAAATCCATGGCAGAATTAATAGTCAAGACTATTTAAGCCTTTTATCTGATCAAATTCATCCTATGTTTGCGGAACTATTTCCAGAGGGAAATGCAATCTTTAAGGATGATAATGCATCAATTCACACAGCTAAAGTTGTTACTGAATGCAACATTCTAGTCAAGTTGAACATCTTATCTGGTCACCACAGTCTCCAGATCTCAATATTATTGAACATTTATGGTGCATTTTAGAAAAACAAGTAAGGAGTCCATATCCTCCATCATCATCACTGGAACTGGAGACTGATTTAGCTGAAGAACAGACAAAAATTCCTTTGGAAGCAATTCAAACTTTGCCCGAGTGAATGCCTCGTAGAATTCAAGATGTAATTACTGCGAAAGGCGGTCTACCCCATATCAAAATAAAATTGCATGAAATTTTAAGTTGTTCCATTATTTTGACCAACCCCTGTATATATATATATATATATATATATATATATATATATATATATATAGAGAGAGAGAGAGAGAGAGAGAGAGAAAACAAAGTGTACGTACGCCACTATATAAATATATATATATATATATAATATATAATAATACAAAATGGGACAAGAACGCAAAACATCCAAACAACTAGGTGATACGAAAAAAAACAGGATGGGTCATTCGAAGCATTTTATCCTCAGTCAAGAACCGGATCATCCTCGCAATTTCGGCTGATTAACCTTGAGATTGCTCCAATCTGGCCAGCCCCAAGGAAAAACTGCGTTAAGAGCATTATATTCCTTGGAAAAAGCATCGAATGTATATGAAAGCAAGGACGGAAAATAAGACGATGTTACACGAATATAAATACAAAAATACAATAAAAAAAGTAATAATAGTATATATAGTATATATATACAAGATTGTTATTATAAGTACATATACATATACCTATTTAAACAATGTAATCAACTAACCCCAGCGAAAGCTCATAAACTAGTTGAGTTATATATTTCTTTTCTATATTATCGCATTAAAACTGATGATGTTGATATGCTCCAAATTATATTTATCTTATGCACATTTACATTTTATATTTGTTTTTAGTATGTTTAAATTATTATTTTTAGTACTTTCTTTATCTGTTTATTTCTTTACTTATTTCTTTATCTGTCGGTGAGAGACGAGTTGTTGTTTCCCTAGAAATTCTAATTAACTAAATTATATAATTTAATTAAGCATTATCCTATGTTTCATATTATCAACAGATCAGTTCAAGCAACGAAATAAGTCGAAACTTTTTTTCCTCTGCTATTATCTTCCTATTGTTTCAAATCTTTTGTTTATATGTGTGTATATATGTTTATTTGTTAGACTTCTATTGTATACCACTTTCTTTTGTATCAGACAAAATTTACATCTAACATTTCATTTGTTTTACTTTTTTCTTTTATTAGACGCGTAGAGTCTCAAAAATATGACAGAAACATATGTATAAACTGAAACAAAACAAGCTAAAATGATAAAACGAATAACAAGTACAAATATCAACATAAATAATTATATCTACAACACCACCTCCAAACACACGTACACTCATACACGTATACACACACACATACACTGATATATATATATATATATATATATATATATATATATATATATATATATATATATATATATATATATATATATATATATGTATATATATTTATGTATCTATGTACGTATGTATGTATTTACATACGTTTATGCATATATATCAAAATGTCACGCACTCATATATTAAATTACAATCAAAAATTGAACGTTCTCTTTTTTTCTGTAAGTCGTTAAATTAGTTTGTACGGTTACGAATGTTTTCGACATTCACCCGACTTTTCAGGGACGGCTTCCTTTTAGACAATTTCTGGGTAAGACTGGCCACCCTGTTCGCCATTTCGTCCTAGTTCTTAACAACCTGGAGGTCGGAACCAAAGCAGACCCCGAACACTTTAGCAGGTCCGTCGGCCCAGCGTCCGACGACGCCGTCTGATGGCATCTTCCTGCCTCTCCAGGAGCCCAAACGCAAACCCATCCATTTGTCGGCATTGATTTTACCCCCTGCAACCGACTCATATTCCTTTACGATGGTACGTTACTAGCCACTGGCTCTCATGGCTTCTGATCTCAACTAATTGGAAGTGAATATTTTGTCTTAGTATAAGAGATGGGCTGCAGCAAATATTCAGCTCAATACCACAGATTTGCTTGTTAGTTCCTTGACCTTAACCTATTGAGCATGTCCCTTAGTGGCTGGCGATATGTGCACCTCCGATCACGAGCAGAAGTAATAGAGGATAAGGATGCATTGAATGTAAATATATATATATATATATACACAAGAAAGAAGCAACAAGAATGGATAGGTTTTTAGTACAATCGTTTCATACAAGGACAGGCTTTATTAAATGTTGCAAAAATTACAGCATATAAACGTGTCCCGTACTCATCAGCTAAAATACATGTGAGTTCTCTAGACATCCTAGTGGTTGAGGCTATACTCATGAAGTAATGTAGATAAATAACATAAACAGATTTCCAAAGTTCATTAAAGTTCTTTAAAGATGATGTACAGTCTTATCACAGAATTTTAAAAAAGTTTTAATAGCATCACAGAGAAGGTGACCTAATCCATAGTGCACATATGAATTTAAAGAACTTTAATGAACTTTGGAAATCTGTTTATGTTACTTATTTATCTACATTACTTCATGAGTATAGCCTCAACCACTAGGATGTCTAGAGAACTCACATGTATTTTAGCTGATGAGTACGGGACACGTTTATATGCTGTAATTTTTGCAACATTTAATAAAGCCTGTCCTTGTATGAAACGATTGTACTAAAAACCTATCCATTCTTGTTGCTTCTTTCTTGCTTATAATCACCCCACATTACTGGATTGTTAAAACAGTATAGTTTGTTTTTGGTGCATCTAAGTTAGGTACCATATTCAAGTAATTCATTTAATTAACTTGAATCTTTATTGCTTATATATATATATATATATATATATATATATGTACACACATATATATATATGTACATATATATATACATATATATGTATATATATATATTTATATATATATATACAATTACATATATACATATATACATCCATAATATATATATATATATATATATATATATATATATATATATATATATATATATATAAATACAATCTAAGATATATACATATATATATATATATATATAATATTATATATAATAACACACACATATATAATACATATACACACTCATATATACACACGCGTGCACACACACACTCAAACATGCACACACTCACACACACGCGCACACACAATGGGAATATTACACTGGTTAATGATTGTAGATCAATTGCACCGAATCGAAATGTTATGCAGGTGTACATATTAGGACCGTTTGAACTCCGATGTCAGAGATTAATTAAATATTCATCTCGGAGAGTAATTGGATAGAAGGCTGCAACTGTCACATTAGCTCGTGATTAAGGAGTTGAAACAGGGGATCTCAAACAAATTTCTCTTGTTATAGATTCCTATCAAGGATTTTCTACACTGCACGGAAATTCTATTAAACTTTATGGACAACCATTTTCACTTTAATTATAATGAAACAACAAATATTTTAGAATATATATATATGTGACCGCGTATATATCGTTGGCGATTTTCTTTCTCCGTCTTCCCTTCATTGGACCTTTCCTTTTTTTCTATGTTTCTGACGAAGAGCTCCGCTCGAAACGTTAAATCCACTTTCTTTCCTTTCCTGAGCGTCCAATAACACTACACTTGATCCACGTCCTCGCGTTGCTGTGTTTCTCTTTCTTCATGCTTGGATTAACTATTATATATATATATATATATATATATATATATATATATATATTAATAATATTAGGGTGTATATCCAAACTTGCAGGGAAAAATTAGATTTAGGATTAAATCAAATTTCACAGTATAAATATAAATTAAATTAGAGATAAAAACCACTATTAGGCAACTCAGTGATAGACATAAGCCAAAACATAAAAAACAAAAAATAAATATAATTAATATAATATACTAAATATATATAAAATATAAAATTTAAAATTTAAATTATTCAAATTTAAATGGTTAAATAAATCTTATCATACCATATCTCTCTCTCGCTATTTATACCATTATATATGTATATGTATGTGTGTGTATGTGTGCATAAATGTATATGTATGTATGTGTATATACATATAAATATATATATATATATATATGTATAACTAAAAACCACCTTAAATGTTCATATCGCACCATGAGATATGACAGAGGGTCAAAATAGACTTGCAAAAATATATTACTGAATAATTCAAGATCCTAGATTTCTAGATTTGCTAGCTTTTCTAGCAAAGCTAGAAATCCAGGATGTTGAATTATTCAGTAATATCTTTTTGCAAGTATATTTTGACCCTCTGTCTTATCTCATGGTGCGATATGAACATTTAAGGTGGTCTTTAGAGTCAGGGATTTGACTGCTATTTCGGCATGGTGGTGTCCCTCAGACACCCTTATTTTTAGTTGTAAAAAATTATTACCTTTCTATGGTATATTTTCCCATGCTGGCAACTTGATAATATCGATATTTAAATATCGATATTATCCGATAATATCCAGGGTTGAGGTGAGTTTCCACAAGTGCTATGCATAGGGCTTGATTGCATGCAGTAAGATCTCTCAGGAAAGAAATTTTGTTTCTATTTTGATGCAACAGGTCCCCAATATTTATTAAATTTAATGTATTTACTTCTAATGGACTGGAGAATTTCTATTTTGCTTATATTTGGGGTACTTAGTTGTGCTCATGATTTAGTGTTTGTTTCTTCCATGGGTATGAGTAAGTATTTCATTTATTTCTTTGCCGCATTTATCACTGACGAAGGGAGGGTTTTTATGAACTAACCCTGAAATCCGTCTGATATGGTAATAACGGGATTTTTTAGATATTTCTGTCGACCTTTTTCGAGTAGCGTGCTTATTGTGTTAAATTTTATGGTTATGGACTATGTGTCTAGTTTCGGCATATTTGGCATTAGAAATTTTTTTGTTTGGCCTTATTTATAAGTTGTATATTATATATATATAATATATATATATATATATATATATTATATATATATATATTCGATGAGAGTCTTTCAGTTTCCATCTACCAAATCCACACACAGGCTTTGGTTGACTCAAATCTATACATACATACATACATACATTGAAGGCGGCGAGCTGGCAGAAACGTTGGCACGCATGGTGAAATGCGTAGCCGTATTTCGTCTGCCGTTACGTTCCGAGTTCAAATTCCGCCGAGGTCGACTTTGCCATTCATCCTTCCGGGGTCGATAAATTAAGTACCAGTTACGCACTGGGGTCGATGTAATCGACTTAATCCCTTTGTCTGTCTTTGTTTGTCTCCTCTGTTTTTAGCCCCTTGTGGGTAGTAAAAAAATACATACATACATACATACATGCATACATACATATATATATATATATATATATATAATATATATATATATATGCATTCTCAGTTTTATATATATATATAGCTAATATTCTATGTTTTTTTTATGCAAGGGCACTCAGACGCACACACACACGCGCGCGTATGTTAGTATGCGTTTGTGCAAGTGTGCGTTCATGTAGATTTGCATCCATATTTCTGTTTATGTGTGTATATTTCTTCTCACTCGCATACATACACTTTTATTTGTATACGAGAATGAACGCCTACGTGTTTGCATACATCTACATATCTGTGTGTACACCAGATAGTCTTTTTACTTATACATACGTTCTCGCACATGTGTCACGTATGTTACACACACACACACACACACACACACACATGTACACGTGCGTGTGCACACAGACACATACACACCTAAACGTTTGTGAGTAAGTGTGTGTATCTGTGTGTGTGTTTGTGTGGCATGGTGTGTGTGAGAATATGTATAGCGGTGCATCTTATCTTTATGAATCTGCCAATAATTTTTCTTCACAACACTTACGTGCAGGCGGTTTCTAATTTTTATTTTTATATGGTACCCTACACTGGTCATGAAATATATTCATATGATTACGTATATATTTTTATACACACACAAAAATGTATATATTAATGCATATTGTGTGTGTATTTGTAAATTTTTATATGTTCGTGTATGTGTATGTGTATTTGGCCGTATGTATGCATTATATGTAATATAGCTATGTTTATCATCACATGTAGGAGGAAACATTTGTATCTTGTACATGTGTATAAGTCTGTACGTATGTAGATATATATATATATATATATAATATATATATATATATACATACATATATATATATATATATATGTATGTATGCATCTATGTATTTATTTATGTGTGTATATCTGTATATATGCATATGCATTATATATATATATTATATTATATATATATCTATATAAATGCATATGCATATATACAGATATACCCACATAAATATACAAATAATATAGAATATACCCATATATTATATTATATATATATATATATAATATATATATATAGATAGTTGTTATATGTTGAGGCTCAAATGCATTTATGTATATGTATTTAATTCACAACTTATATATATATACATAATAACCCACTAAGTTGTGTAAGAGATCTATAGATTTTTTTTATGAATTTCTAAGCTACCGATGAAAAATTTACATTTTTACTGAAAAGTACATGAACATGAAATAAAAGACGTTTTTATCTACGAATCCAGCACGTTAAAAATCAAAACTATTCTTCAGCTGAAGATATTCTTAAACGCAATCTTTTATTATAAAACACTGAATATAACGTATCTGTAGCTCGTGTTCCCATACATAGCGGAATTCTTGCATTTCTATCTACGTATTTGCTTGAATGAACACAGAAATAACAACAAAAACTAACTACTCATTCCTGCCTTTCATGTGTGTGATCTTCATATTATATATTTATACGTCTATTACGTATATATATATATATATATATATATAATTCTATATATATTATATATATATATATATATTATATATATATATATATACATAATTACATATATATACATATGTATATGTACGTATTATATATATATATATGTATATATATATAATATATATATATATATATATATATATATATTATATATATATATAGAGAGAGAGAGAGAGAGAGAGAGAGAGAGAGCGAGATGCGAGATATAGATAGATAGATAGGGAGAGAGAGAGAAAGAGAGAGATGCGATTAAACACAATTTAGGTTATAACTGAGTGCACGAACAGTACCCGTCTAGATATATTATATCTCTCTCTATCTATCTATCTATCTATCTATCTATCTGTCTTTCTATCAATCTGTCTGTCTGTCAGTCTGTCTATCTGCCGGTCTGTCTGTCTGATTAGCGGTTCGCCAAACGAGAGCGTTATAATAATCTAGCGGTTCGCCAAACGATATCGATAGAATAACTTAACAGTTCGCCAAACGATATCGATATAATTTACAGGTTCGCCAAAAGAAACCGATATCATAATACATAGCGGTTTCCCAAACGAGATCGATATAATAAGCAAGCGGTTCGCCAAACGATCGATAGAATAACCTAGCGGTTCGCCAAACTGAATCGATATAATAACTTAATGGTTCGCCAAATGTGATCGATATAATAACTTAGCGGTTCACCAAACGGGATCGATACAATAACATAGCGGCTCGCCAAAGGAAACCGATAGAATAACGTAGCGGCTCGCCAATTCAGATGGATAGAATAAGTTTGCGGTTCGCCAATCGAGATCGATATAATAACTTAGCGGTTCGCCAAATGGGTTCGATATAATAACTTAGCTTATACTGAAAGTAAAAAACGAAGAGGAGACGAACAGAAGGTCCGTAATTCTTCAATGGTATCCAACAATTGATAATATCCAATTATGTCCAAGAGACTATGTCCCTCTTTTAACATTGTTATTCAGAATATTTCCACAGTTTTTCCTTCTTTTATGTTTTTGGAA
>NW_021825959.1:7500-10000 GCF_006345805.1 Octopus sinensis | reverse complement strand
GCTGAAGATGAAGTAAAGCTGTGAAATAATCATAGCAGTCCGCTTTAGAGACTGCTTGGTTCTTGAGGTTGTCTTCCTTTCTCATCAGGAGTAAACCCCGATTGCCATCAAACAATTCTTCCACATTTTCTGGAAACAGTATTAAATTTCAAAATTCAAAGATTTATCGTGTACCGTATTGAATATATCTTTATTCGTCTTGTTCAAGTACTTACCATTGGCCACGTTGAATAATTTCTCTCAGCCCGTAATCGTTATACATACATACATGGATAAAAACATGTATGTATATATCTGTGTGTGTGTATGTATATATGTATATAGATATATATATATATATATATATATATATATATATATATATATATACCGGAGTAGTAAACACATAAATGTGAAACAAGGTGGAAAAAGGAGTACTCAAATACCAAAACCATATTGGCATAGAAATAATTTTCTTTTGCCTTTGTTTATAAGTTGTTTATAATTTTAACATTTAAAGGGATTTTAATATGCTGGCACTTTTTGATTGAATTTTTTTCTGTAAAAAAACTTCATCCTATATTAGTAGTATCTATATATATATATGCATACATATGTACGTGCTTGTATATATATGTATGCATGTATACATATATGTATATATGTATATATATATATATATATATATATATATGTGTGTGTGTGTGTGTGTGTGTGCGTGTGTGTGTATATATGTGTGTATATACCGGTATATATAAATGGAATGGAAGCACTCCGTCGGTTACGACGACGAGGGTTCCGGTTGATCCGAATCAACGGAACAGCCTGCTCGTGAAATTAACGTGTAAGTGGCTGAGCACTCCACAGACACGTGTACCCTTAACGTAGTTCTCGGGGATATTCAGCGTGACACAGAGAGTGACAAGGCCGGCCCTTTGAAATACAGGTACAACAGAAACAGGAAGTAAGAGTGAGAGAAAGTTGTGGTGAAAGAGTACAGCAGGGATCACCACCATCCCCTGCCGGAGCCTCGTGGAGCATTAGGTGTTCTCGCTCAATAAACACTCACAACGCCCGGTCTGGGAATTGAAACCACGATCCTATGACCGCGAGTCCGCTGCCCTAACCACTGGGCCATTGCGTCTCCACTATATATAAATATACACACACGCACATACCGGTATACATGTTAAGCGTGCACATATTTTCTCACTTATTCAAACAAAAATATCCATGCAGTCTCCACGCACTTAACTTTCTGCATACATAATATTTAATATAGAAATGAATTGGTGAAGTAAATAAATTATGAGAATATCCATAAATTATTTCAACCATTTTTCTAAATCTGCTGCAGGTGTTTCGGTTTATTTTGGAATAGCTATAATATATATAATCAAAAAACAAAATAAAGATTCATTATAGGGAACGCTCATAGCGTTTAAAAGTTTAAGGTTATGACTATCTTTATATATAGCGGTTCCTTAAAAGATGCTGTCAGAATAAGTACCAGATTTTGAAAAAATATATATACTTTGGTCTATTTGTTCGAATAAAAACGTTCAAGGTGGTCCCTCAACATGGCTGCAGTCCATTGCCTGCAATAAGTGGAAAAAAAAAAAAAAGATTATATCAGATGAACTCCTGCAAAGAAAAGAATGTTTTTAATAAAGGATTATTCCGGTTTCAAAGATTGACTTTTTACCAATTCTCTCTCGTCTCTCTCTCTCTCTCTTACCTCTCCTGCCTCGTCTCTCTCTCTCCTCCTTCTCCTGCCTCGTCTCTCTCTCCCTTCTCTTGCCTCGTCTCTCTCTTTCTCTCTGACTGACATATGCATACGTCATTTTGTGTACATACAGTGGGGTAAATTTATACGATAGACAGCCATGCTTTCACGTTATGTAACAATAGATATATATTTCTTTACTACAACAATGTGCTATGCTTACTGCACCTAGGTTTCCCAAGCGGTCACCATCTAAGTACTGACTAGGCTCGACGTTGCTTAACTTCGGTGATCAGACGAGAACCGGTGCTTTCAACGTGATAGATATAGCAATATACATATTCTTGTTGCTGATATAAAATTATTAAATTTCGGTTGAAAAAACTGATAAGTATTATATTGTTCTTTAAGTGAACATCTCAAATATGCCTTTTTCTCTCGTTATACGAGATGGTGCTGGAAAGTTCCTGGCTTTAAGGGTAACGCGAAAGACCCATTTGGAGACCCAGCTTCCGAGTTCTTTTACAGGGCTTAGAAAAACTGAAGGGCCGCTGCAATAAATGCGTGAATGTAAGAGGGGATATGTTGATTGAAATCGTAATTTACTGATCCTCCTGTATTCTCTTTCATCCGTATCCAGGACCTTTTCAGCATCCCCTCTTATATCGGGTATGTATTTACTTTCTTCGCTACAATTATTCTCAACCAGTTACTGTTCACTCAAACTTTTGATTAATTACGCGCTTCAGATATTTTCATGACTGTTTAGTTATTGCTGAAGATATACTTCTAGAA
>NW_021825959.1:0-2500 GCF_006345805.1 Octopus sinensis | reverse complement strand
AAATTAATCAGCCGAAATTGCTAGGATGATCCGGTTCTTGACTGAAGATTGAAGGCTTCGAATGTCCCGTCCGTGTTTTTTGTATCGTCTTCTAAATGTTTTACGTTCTTGTCCCAGTTTGTATTTTTCTACATATAATATATATAGCGGCGTCCGTACCATCTTTGGCCTTATGTAAGTACATATTCCTATATATATATATATATACATAATATATATTATATATATATATATATATATATATATATATATATATATACATGCATACATACATACATACATACAGACAGACAGACAGACAGACATAACACACCACACACAACACACACACACACCACCACACATATATATATATATATATATATATATATAACTGCTCTATATGAGAGATCTAAATCATAATCTACATACTCGAATCAAGTGGTGCTGGTTCATTTTGAACATTACTCTGATTATGTCAGCTTTCATAGAATCTTTGGTGCTGTGGGCGTGTTCATTGATATCTCTCTTAACAACGATCCACATGTAGTAATTCAGTGGATTGAGATCTGGGGAATTAGTAGACTAAATGTTAGGGATTATGTGATCATGAAAATTTTCAGCTATCCATTCCTGTGTAACTAAAGCCATGTGTGATAGTGTAGAATCTTACTGAAACACATATGGCCTTCCTTTGCGTACACTGTCTATCCAAGGCTTAACAATTATTTCCAGGACCCCAATGTAGGCGGCAGAGTTAACTCTAAGGCCTTGTGAAAAGAAGTAAGAAGGCATCACATGTCTTTAATTGATGACAACCCATAAAACCATGACAGTTGCAGGAAATTTTGTATACATAACACTTAGAACTTCAGAAGGGTCTGTACGTAACCATCTGTCATTTTACTGTTAACTTTTTGATCTTGGTCAGTGTTTCTCGTTTGAGAAAAATCTAATCAAATCTTCTGCTGGTATTTTCAGTTTGTTTAAGAGCCTTTAAATCTGTTATAGTGATTTTCTTTTGCTTTTTCTGACAATTTGGACTTTCCTCATCATATAAGACTTATATCTGATGCCTTTGTGGACACCATTTCCGACTGTTCCGTCCTTAGACATGGCGATGTTTTGCAATTGACTTCATGGACTTTTTGGGATTGTAATCAATGGTCTGTTGAACTTTCTGGATGAATTCAGGTGTTCTGATGATTTCAGAGTGTTCAGAATGCTTTTTATGCTTTGATACAAACTTTGTAGACGAAAGATCTACCAAATTTTAAAACTCCAGATATTTCTAAATCACTTTGCTCAGTCTTTTTAACCACAATAACAGCATGCTTCTTCCTTTCCTGAGTAAGCTATGGGTCTGCCATTATTATTTTCTGAAAGAAAAATTATAGAGTTAGCAAAAAATGCAGCAATTGCCCAAAACCTGTATGTCCTCAAATACCTTACGCACTCTGTGTATACATATACATACATACAAACATACATACATACATATATATATATAAACATACACACACATAAATATATGATAAGAGAGCGATATAGAGAATGAGATTCATATGTGAATATCTATGTCTATATTATATAAACTTTTATATGCTGGTACAATGTGTATTATCATACACATATGCATAGAAATATATTTTACAAAGTTGTATATGTTTAGTGAAAGCTTTGAACAATTCTCTTAACATGCATTGGAATTTTGACCAGGACACAATTACTGAAATGTGACGAAGTTTTTAGGATACTTTGTAGTGACTATTTCTGAAATGTATACTAATGACTTTGTTCTACCTTCTGAATCAAAATTCTTACGTCATTAAAATTTAGGCAGCATCGATAGACGTGCAATAATTCGATTTTAAAAGATTTAACTCGCAGCAGACAAAGCTATAGATAAAAGTGTAAGCACTAGGTTAAAAACTCCCTTGAATAGAAAAAGGCAAAACTGCCCTTATTGGGTAGAGTCCTATGAACAGTCTTTCTTGTGAAGGAGTAAGTAAAATGCATAAATGCTCAAACTTCGGATTGATATGTAAGAATGCATCAAAATAGAACATAAAAATAAGAGTTAAAGTGCGTATATATATTAATATGTAATTTACCAAACTAAGTATATACAATAAATCAAACTATGTATATAAAATAAATGAAAAACATACCTCGCAGCGATTCTTGCCTTGTAAATGAGTCTAGTTTTCTAGACTGAATGTTTGTATAAACTATATAAACACAATTCCTTCCCTTCAGAAATTAATAGAATGATCAGTACACAGTATACTTGCATTACCACAAGTCTTAAAACTGCCGGAATATATCAAGATTGGTTCACAGTTCGGGCAACCTCGAATACATTTATCTTTGTGTGAATTCGATACTCTTCTCATCAATGTGCTCCATTTTCTGGTCAAAAATTACTAATTAAATCCAAATATCATTCTGAGAAGATCAAATATTTCTTACTTTAAACGAAAATATATTTCGTACAAAAGTTTTGCAAAGAGAATGACTT
>NW_021825958.1:0-10000 GCF_006345805.1 Octopus sinensis | reverse complement strand
GATTCATTTACGGCAGATGGAATAGTATATTCTCCAACGGCTACTGTGAATCAGTCACCGTGCACAACAAAGCCAATGACTGACAGTAATTGGGCTCTATAGGCCGCCCCAAAACACCCATACTGTGCTTTAAAGAATGCCTCAACAGCATTAGTGCTTTATTCAACAGTGCCATTCTAGCAACATATCATGATGGGAGACTTCAATCTACCCTGTGTTGACCCAGGTGGTGCTATTAAGTTAGACATGGCCTGGGCCAATACTGGCCAAAACCTTTCTAAGTTATTCTAAGTTATATATGTATATATATATATATAGATATATATATATAGATATATATATATATATATATAATATATATTTGTAAACGGTAAGATACAAAAGAAAGAAAGAGACCTCAATATTATGTAAATAGAGGAAATTTATCTATAAAATAGTTACATTTACTCAATAGTCAAGATAGAACTCTGAGTTTCAGATGCCGAAGTGGAAATCCACAACACCATCTCTTCGGTTATCTGGCGAAGAGATGGTGTTGTGGATTCCCACTTCGGCATCTGAAACTCAGAGTTTTATCTTGACTATCGAGTAATGTAACATATTATTGTTATATATATATATATATATATATATATATATATATATATATATATATATATATACATACACACAATTGCAGCGTGGAAGGTGTTTGTAAGCCATTTAAGAAACACACAAAAGCCGTTCGATTCACTTCAACATTTAAGTTTATGTATGTGTGTATATATGTGTGTGTGTATATATGTATATATATATATACACACATACATACACACAGGCGTACGTACGTACATACATATATACATGCATGCATACATACATGCGTGCATACATACATACACACATACATACGTACATATATATAACGAACTAATTGTTACTTTCTCAGATGCAGCACAAGGTTTTGTCAGTGAACAGGTCGCGGTCTTAAATTTTGATAAATTCTACGGAAAGAATTTAGTGCGAAAAATTTATACATTTATACACAAAGACCTGTTGAGGCAAGCGAAGTTGATATCGAACCTCATCCCACGACAGGCACCCATGCCAACCCCCTTTGCTTGCGAAGACATGTTGGGGCAAGTGTGGCACCCGGCAGATGCCAGGACCCCTGGACTGGTGGTACGTAAAAAGCACTATCCGAATCGTGGCCGATGCCAGAGCCGCCTCGACTGGCACCAATCCGACCGTGGCCGTTGCCAGCCTCGCCTGGCACCTGTGCGGGTGGCATGTAAAAAGCACCCACTACACTCTCGGAGTGGTTGGCGTTAGGAAGGGCATCCAGCTGTAGAAACATTGCCAGATAAGACTGGAGTCTGGTGCAGCCTTCTGGCTTCCCAGATCCCCGGTCGAACCGTCCAACCCATGCTAGCATGGAGAACGGACGTTAAACGATGATGATGATGAGAAGAATTAATTCATTAAGTTTACCAAATTATATACGTCTGTAAAAAAAAAAAGTTTCACAAATTATATACGTTCGCGTTTGTGTAAAAAAAATTATTAACCAAGTTTTATAATTATTTACTTTGTTCAAAAAATATTAATTAATATTAATTAATTTTCAAGAATTATTTAATTATATAATTAATTCATTAATTTTATTTTGTAAAATAGTAATTAATTCATTTATCTGTAAATCCGCGAGGAAAGCGACTATGTAATTTTTTTGTGTAAAATTGAAAATGTTATATATACACACACACACACACACATATATATTTTTAGCGAAATCCAACACCTTTTTGTCTTAAAAAGCAGAAAGGTATCTAAAAAAAGATCCTTTTTTTTAGGGGGGGGTTAACGCGCATGCGCGAATTCTGCACTGCGCATGCGCAAGTCACCTCGTAGGATCTCGAGTATCGAGTATCTGCGTCTTGCGCGCGCGCGAATTCGCGTGTCCGAAACCGGGACCACTACAATAGACAAGTACCGAATTATTATTATTATGATAATGACGATGATGATGACGATGACGACGACGGTACTACTAGCGAACAGTGGTCCCGGTGCGCGCAGTTGCGCATCCGCGTGACTAGTCGATCCTACAACGACTACCTAGCAAAGTAAATAAAGTAGATCCTTTTTTTTTAAAACACAAAGTAAATAACAAAAACACAAAGTAAGGATCGGCCAGTCATGACTAGCTGGCGCGGATGCGCGAGTACGCACGTGCGCGACCCGGGACCACTGTTCTCAAGTAGTACCGACGACGACGACGATTACTATTGTTCATAATACTATAAAATAATATTACCTTTAGTCTTGGTAAAACGCGAGGCTTGGTTATTTATGCCCAGTGTTTGTCTGGCTAAAGAATAACTCTTGTCTTAGAAACCAGCTACTTTGACACATTAGTCTAACAGAATCAACTCCTTAACCGTTTAATCTGTCGCTTCTTACTGATGTCTTTCTGCTGCCAAATGCGGAGATTTACTAGTTTTTCTTACTTTTTGCTGGGTGGAATAACATTAAATAAATACGGTTTAGATAACGTTTATTTATTTCAGCTGCACTAACCTAGAAACTGTGGGAAGCAGCCAAAATATTTTTAAACCGCTACTGTTGATAAAAGTGGAGTAACAGGGAGGGAGAGTATAAAAACCTAACTCGCCTTTTCTGAATTACCGAAACGAATATTTTTGATGTAATACATTCCGTTGTTTCAGTCATTTGACTGTGGCCATGCTGGAGCACCGCCTTTAGCTGAACAAATCGACCCCAGGACTTATTCTTTGTAAGCCTAGTACTTATTCTATCCTTATTCTATCTTTGTTGTGGTGGATCTTTGCTATGTGCTGGTATTTTTTTGCTGAACCGCTAAGTGACGGGTACGTAAACACACCTACATGTGTGGAGACAGTCGACTAAGGCAGCGACGATTGTCGACTTGAAATCGGCATACTTGCAGCTCCACGTGAGCGACAAACTGTGGCGATATCAGCTGGTGCGGTACAAGGGTCAGACGTACTGTTTAACCAGTTTGGGTTTCGGACTGAATTCCGCTCCGAAGATCATCGGCGACGGTGCTTAAGTCCGTCCTAGGGAAAGAGGACAGGATAAGAAAGGCCACCAGTTCCTACATAGACGATATTTTGGTGGACGAAACTGTAACGCCAGCCAACGAGGTATTGAGACATCTGGAGAAGTTCGGGCTGATTACGAAGCCACCAGAGTCGATGGCGGGGAGAGAGCTATACTGGGGCTGAAGCTGCGAAGAGATAGATCGGGTGAATTGGTGTTTCAGAGAGGAAATGAAATCCCAGTGCTGAGTTCCAGCGTCAGCAGGAGAGAGCTGGGATCTTTTCGGTTTGAACAGCAGTTTTTTCTAGCGGTGTCATGTGAAATTGCCACCCATAATTATGACCCTAGTATCGATCTATTGCATTTCAATATGTATTAGGGTTAGTTAGGAAGGTATCTTTTTTTGTTCACAAATGTAAATAAACCCAATCTGTTTCTTAAACGAGGGACATATTCATACGGCACAGAATGCTTTTTAACTCAATAGACGTCACTGATTGGTTGAAATTGCAGAAATTGAAGAAAAAAAACAACAAATATCTTACAAACTACAGAATTTTCTCAATAAAGCCAAGAGAAAAAGATGTTTTATAAACACATTCTACCAACGAAGTTTAAAAGTGTTTAGTTACCTAGAAATTATGTTAAAAACTGCCGTTCAAACCGAAAAGATCCGAAAGCTGTTCTCGGTGTGTGGGAAGTTGGTCGGTCACTACCCGATCGCTGGATGGCTGCGCACGGCGTGCAGTTACACCAAGAGACGAGCGGAGGGGGAGAGTTGGGGCGACAAGGTGGGAGAAGGTACGGCGGCGATGATGCGGGAAATCCTAGAGAGGACGAGAGCGGAGGAACCGGTCAGGGGGAACTGGTATGTGCCCATGATGGAATGCGGGACCGTCTGGTGTGAAGCTAGCAGTATAGCGATAGGGGTTTTGTTGGAGATCGAAGGCGCTGAGGTGGAGGACGCGGCCTGGCTTCGGAAAGCAGACAACTTTAACCACATCAATGTCGCCGAAATAGCTTGTGGTGTTTGCGGGAGATTGGAAGTAAGATACTTACCTTCTCTTCGTCGACGCAGTCCTCCCCGGTGCTAACGCACCCTTCCGCGTGGCCCGACCCGAACGCTAAAAATAGTAGCTGCTTTCACTTACCTTGTCGAAGCGCTCACACGTCCAGCACTGTCGGCTTCCCCGATTGAAAAGGCCTAATCGTCCCCTGCCTGCGCGCGCGTCACTGCTGCGCCCTTCCTCTTCCGATCAGCTCCCCAGCTGCTAACGTCATCCCACGGGGGGGGGGGGCAAACACAGACACAAACATATATATACGACGGGCTTCTTTCAGTTTCCATCTACCAAATCCACTCACAAGGCTTTGGTCGGCCCGAGGCTATAGTAGAAGACACTTACCCAAAGTGCAACGCAGTGGGACTGAACCCAGAACCATGTTGGTGAGCAAGCTACTTACCACACAGCCACCCCTGCGCCTACCGTATAGATAACTTACTGATATTATGGCTAAGTAAATTTAGAATATAATGTGGGATGACATCAGCAGCTGGGTGAGTTGACCGGAAGTTGGGGCTGACCGAAAGGGGTCAGCCGGCAGGCGCGCGCAGCGAGCGGGGATTTCGGCCTTTCGAACCAGAGTCGTCGACGTGTCAAGACGTGGGAAGATGTCGCTAAGGTTGGGTGAAGCAGCTGCTATCTTTAGTGTTCGGGTCGGGGCTGTGTCGAAGGATCCGTTACCACTGAAGGGTCTCCATCGGAACGAAGAGAGGGTAGGTGCCTTTATATTCGAATCGCGCACACACCACATATGATAAAGCACATATCTGATATTGAGACTGTCGGATAAAAGTCGACTTCATTCCTTTCAGTTATAGGACCGCGGCGGTGCTGTATCAACACCTTCAGCATTTTATTAGAACAAATGGACCCTAGTATTAGTTTTTATTAGTAACTAGCAGTATCGCCCGGCGTTGCCGGGTTGTAAGGGAAATAACTATATAAGCATTTTAGAGATGTAAAGTATATAGCCATCTCCAATATGGTTACCACAAAGCGGGGTGTTACTGTAGCTTTTTACGTTCTGAGATTTATAATAAATTTTTAGAGAGTTACTTCCCTTATATATGCCAAAGTGCATTAAAAATGGGAAAATTGATGGTAATTTTTTCTTTAATGTAGACTCATCGTAGACGCGCGCTAATACCCAAAGGGCTCGATATGAATCACGACTATAAGATACCCGCTTTGGTTAAACTGCATCGCAAAATGTGGGAGGAGTTAGGAATCTAAATCGTAGGAGACAGACACTCACACAACTTCACTTTTATATATAAAGATTGTTCAGTTTAGTGACATGAAAAAAAAGTAAATTAAAATTAAAGGGGAGATAAGTAGTAATAGAAGCAAAAGGACATAACTGAAGAACCTAAGTAAGTCAAAGATGTTTGGTCATTCCTTGCAATCGATTCTCATGATCAAGATGTGGAAAATATGTGGATGCAGGTGAAACGGAAGCTGAGACGACAGTTTGAGACATCGGATGAATGGTTTGTTTCATATTTGCATGAGTTTCTCTGGCGTAATTCCATTGAGAAAAATAAAATATTTGCCCATTTTCTAGCGGCTTTCGCCAGTCTTTATACAGTATAAAAAGTAAACCCTTAATTTTTTTTTTTATCACTAAACTAAACAATTACGATTATAAATCTTAGAGCGAGTTATAAACAGTAGCTGCAACACATTGTGACGTATATTTGCAATTTAAATATGGCTAACCCCTAAGGGTGGATGCTACTGTAGTTTGTAGCCCCAAGAGGACACCTCCTCCAGCTGGCTTTAGGCACACTTTCTGTGCCCTATCAGTGTTTGCAAAGGGAAGCCATCCTTCCCGTCTTCAACTTATGATACACACGGACTCGAGTTTCTGAGTATTGATCCGTCATCGGCGTGTGACAATCACAGTTGTCGATGAGAAGTCGGTTCCCTTCACAAACACTTATCCCTTTTCCAGTATCGTAAAGACACTGATATCGAAAAGGAGTAATCAAGCAATAATAAATCTTAGAGCGAGTTTACGGTTTTTATTTTACTTTACTTAAAGGCGGCGAGCTGGCAGAAACGTTAGCACGCCGGGCGAAATGCGTAGCCGTATTTCGTCTGTCGTTACGTTCTGAGTTCAAATTCCGCCGAGGTCGACTTTGCCTGTCATCCTTTCTGGGTCGATAAATAAAGTACCAGTCTCCCACTGGGGTCGATGTAATCGACTTAATCCCTTTGTCTGTCCTTGTTTGTCCCCTCTATGTTTAGCCATTTGTGGGCAGTAAATAAATACATTTTATTTTATTTCATTTTTAATCAAGTACTTAATCCATTCGTCCTTTTTTGCGAAACCTCCAGTTTAAGGGCACGTTAACAACAGACACCGGTAGCTAAGCGGCGGTAGAAACAATCACACAAACACATACACGCATGTACCTATATGCATATGATGGGCTTCTGTACAGTTTCCGTCTGCTAATTTCATTAACATGGCATTGTTCGACTCGGAAACATGAGAAATTGCACACACATACACATGTGTATATGTATACGTATACGTGTGTGGTTATACGCGCAATGGATTGGATATGTGGTAAGTAGCTTGCTTACCAACCACATGGTTCTGGGTTCAGTTCCACTGCGTGGCACATTGGGCAAGTGTCTCCTACTATAGCCTTGAGCCGACCAAGGCTTTGTGAATGGATTTGGTAAGTGGAAACTCAAAGAAACCCATCGTATATATATATCTGTGTGTGTGTGTGTGTCTGTGTTTGTCCCCACCCCCACAATCACTTAACAACCGATGCTGGTGTGTTTACGTCTCCGTAGCATAGTGGTTCGGCAAAAAAGACCGATAGGCTAAGTACTAGGCTTACAAAGAATAAGTCCTGGGGTTGATTTGTTCGACTAAAGGTGGTGCTCCAGCATGGCCGCAGTCAAAGGGATCGAAACAAATAAAAGAACGTGCATTTATACATGTACGTGTATATGAAAGATAATGGGTGTACGTGTGTGTTTGTATGCTTCTGTGACTGATTACAAAATTCATAGAGCTGAACACGGCGTGCGAAAAGTAAATAAATAAATAAAAAATCCGGAAATTAACGAAAAATCATATGGTCCCACGTGATCGAATTTTGATGTTTCTGAGCCAGAAATTTTTACCCGAGATGACGTGCAATAGGAAGACCCAAGTCAAATTTATTTCCGAGCCGAGTAAATGTCGTTATAGATGTACACCTCGAAAGCAATTACAGTTTGCAAAACTTAACATTCTGCAGCCTACACAAATGTATTTAAGGCACACAGTTTAGCCATCTCACTACAGTTGTAAATTGTGAAACATAACTGTCAGAATTACTACATGAACCTGAGGATTGCGTAGTATAATGCATGAAAGTACTAGTTCAATCAGAACGGACAGTTAATATTCTATCATTTCATTATATTATCTTATATTATATTAAGATTCTAAATAAAACGTGGAAATCAAAGCTGGAATTTCTTTCAGTAATATATTCTTCTGTACACAATAAAACACATCGATCATACCAGTGCGTAACTGACACTTATTTAATCGACCCTGAAAGGATGAACATCAAAGTGGACCTCGGCGGAATTTGAACTCTGAACGTAACGGCAGACGAAATACCTATTTCTTTACTACCCACAAGGGGCTAAATACAGAGAGGATAAACAAGGACAAACAAATGGATTAAGTCGATTATATCGACCCCAGTGCGTAACTGGTACTTAATCGACCCCGAAAGGATGAACGGCAAAGTCGACCTCGGCGGAATTTGAACTCTGAACGTAACGACAGCTCACCGCCATTTGCCTTTCCGTATTATTGTTACATCCAACTTTAATTTACTAGTTTCCCCCATTTTACATTCATCTGTGGGCGCACGTGTGTGTGTGTGTGTTGATGAGTTTATGAGCAATAATAAGTTTTCTAAAAATATAAAACAGCTGCAAATTAAGTCACCCGTCACCCACACTACATACTACAGCAAAAAATACCTAGAATTAATCGTCCCTCTGCTACCAAACAAAGTCGTGCAGAAATCTCTATATTTATAAACGTTGATGAATCCGGAATAGGCAATCCGTAGAGACGACTCATTAAATAAACACGCAAAGGGCGTCTGCTTGCATGTGTGTGTGTGTGTGTGTGTAAATGTGTGTGTGCGTGCGTGCATGCAGCGCACATTTGAAAATGGTGTCACAGTGTTATATGTACAAATTAGATATAAGCTTGTTACCACTTCAAATCAAAATGTCTAAAAACATATTTGTAGTGATAAAGTTGTGTTGTGTGTGTTGTGTATATATATATATATTTCTTATATATATTTATATATATATATATTTATTTATATATATTTATATATATATATATATATATATATATATATATATATATATATATATATATATATAGATATATATATATATATATATATATATATATATATATATAACATTATATAATTAGGGCTTAGTAAAATAATTACTTTGCCACATACTGAACTTAGTAGAAATAGCAGCCAAAAAAAATTTTTTTAGCCGTTTCTATACTTAAAGAAAATTTCTCTCAGATAATGTTTATCCAGACAGCTCACGAAGGTTTGGAGGTAATCTGGAAAAACGTTGACGTACTCAAAACGATCTATGCTACTTGTGATATTTTCTGTATTACTCCAAACCTTGTGGAGCTGTCTGGAGTAGGAAACCATTATCTGAGAGAAATGTCTTAAGTAGTAGAAACGGCTAAAAAAAAATTTTTTTTGGCTGCTATTGCTAATAGTTCAGATGTGGGCAAAGGAATTTATTTTACTAAGCCTTATATAATGGGATATATATATATATATATAATTATATATATATCTATATATAATATATATATATAATATATATAAATAAATTATATATATACTATAAATATATAAATAAATATATATATATATACACACACACACAAACATTTTATCACTACAAATATGTTTTTAGACATTTTGATTTGAAGTGGTAACAAGCTTATATCTAATTTGTACATATAACACTGTGACACCATTTTCAAATGTGCGCTGCATGCACGCACGCACACACACATTTACACACACACACACACACACATGCAAGCAGACGCCCTTTGGAACACTGACGGGGTTGGAGGCGTGGGTATACTTATCGCTGAGAAATGGGTAGATAAAGTAATTGAGGTAATCAGAGTATGCGACAGAATACTTAAGATTAGATTAGCGCTTCATCATAGTTTAGCAACCATTATATCAGCCTATGCTCCTCAGTCGGGGCTACCTGATGGACAGAAAGACCGATTCTATGACACTCTACTGCAGACTACCTCGTTGACGAATGACAGAGACCTTCTCTTTGTGGCTGGTGACTTCAATGGTCACGTTGGACGACATGCTGGGGGCTTCCATGGCGTACATGGAGGCTATGGCTGTGGTTCCCGCAACGAGGAGGGACCAGGCTGCTGGAGTTCTGCGATGCAAATAATCTTATGATTTGCAACACTAACTTCAGGAAACCTACCAGCCACCTAGTCACCTACCGATCGGGCCAACATACCAGCCAAATTGACTACATCCTTGCCAGGCAAAGGGAGAGATGGCTACTTATAAATGCCAAAACCTTCCCAGGCGAAGAATGTACCCCACAACATAGACTGGTAGTTAGTGACTTTAGGATCAGGAGTATGAGGACAACCAGAAGACGACCAACATGGGAAGAAGGATCTGGAAGCTTAAGGATCCTGTGAATGGACAGAGATTTAGAGACATGTACTTGAAGCCTTGACGAAGTAGAAGGGGATAAGAGAGTATCACAGGGGGTAGAGGACAACTGGACGTTTCTAAGGGACA
>NW_021825957.1:0-14006 GCF_006345805.1 Octopus sinensis | reverse complement strand
GAGTAAACTAAGAAAGAGAAAGTTGCATAATATCCATAATCTCCGTTGGCCACTTTTGAAAATCCAGCACGCAAGTCTAATGACGGATGCTTCTCATAGGTCTCTATGGGGAAGGTTCCTGAAAAATCTACCCTGATGATACATCAAGGAAGAGTAGATTTGATAGAGACCTTGCATTCCATGTGCTCGAGAAGGTGTTTCGTAGTCACTTTACATTTTTTTTACCCTGTTTCAGCTTCGGTGACCAGTAGCCTTTGTAGTGCCTCCCACGACCAACACCGCAAATAATACTGGCCAAATTGACTTAAATTCAATTGAAACTGCTAGCATATTTCGATAAAGATGTAGATACTTCCTTTCTTCTATTCCTGATAAACGTTACAAAGCATTTTCTTTTGGATTTTAATAAAAACTAGAAGTATCGCCCGGCGTTGCTCGGGTTTGTAAGGGAAATAACTATATAAGCATTTTTAGAGAGTTATAGCCAAAAAAACAGCAAAAAAATACATTAAAAATGGAAAAAAAATGATGGTAAATTTTTTTTTTAAAACGTTGACTCATCGTAGACATTTTTAGAGAGTTAGTTCCCTTATATAATAGCGAAAAAATGCATTAAAATGCTGAACCAACACTAACGGCTGTAAAAGAGTTTTCTTTATCCTTTGTCTTTTACTTCTTTCTGTTATTCGACTGTAGCCATTGCAGGGACACCACATTGAAGGGCTGAGTCGAAAAAAATCGACCCCTGGTATTTATTCAATCGGTTCCTTTTTGCCGAATAGGCGGCGAGCTGGCAGAATCGTTAGCACGCCGGGCGAAGTGCTTAGCGGTATTTCGTCTGCTGTTATGTTGTGAGTTCAAATTCCGCCGAGGTCGACTTTGCCTTTCATCCTTTCGGGGTCGATAAATTAAGTACCAGTTACGCACTGGGGTCGATGTAATCGTCTTAATACCTATGTCTGTCCTTGTTTGTCTCCTCTATGTTTAGCCCCTTGTGGGTAATAAAGAAATAGGTTCCTTTTTGCCGAATCGCTGAGTTACGGGGACGTAAACAAATCAACGCCGATTGCCAAGCGGTGGTGGACATAAATATGAAGACAAATGCACATAGATATGTATACACACATACGCACACAAGCACACACATGTATATGTATACGACGAGCTTCTTTCAGTTTCCCTCTACCGAATCCACTCACCTATACACCCCATGTTTCCGTAAAGCTGTTTTCCATGTCCAGCCCCACCACCTTCAACACAGCACTTAGCTATTTGTTCAATGTCTATATTTAGTTCCTCTTAGTTGCAGCTAATATTCTTTCGTTAGCAACATTCACCTGAATCAACAAGAGAGCAACCATGATGATTTCTTGTTCTTAAAAATATTGAGTCGTTGTTGGAATCTTCGCCAGCTGTACAAGATCTAAAAAACATGGCCGCCATCCATCTCCTCAACTTCCATCCAGCCTTCTGTCTAATCGACTCCACCGCCGCTCATCGACTGCAGTACATGCGTCATAAAACGAAAACTTACTAATTTCTACGAGCGGTGCATGTGTGAAAAGAAAATGCGAAGAACGAAGAACGAAGAACGAAGAATTGTCTGTATTTTTTAACGGTGCCAATGTGTTTGGATGTGTAAATTAATTTAACGCGGACGCATGCGCTGCTTAGGAAAGTTTATTTTATAATGACAGGAATGGTTAGGCTATGTTTATACGTGTGTTAAAAAGATTTGGGGGTTAAAGAGATAAGCGATAAGAGAGAGGGAGAGGGAGAGTGAGAGTGAGAGAGAAAGAGAGGGAGGAAGGAGTGAGGGAGGAGGAAGAGACAGAAAAAGATAGAAAACAGGGAGTGTGAGGAAGGAAGAAAGAGCCCAAAATATTGCGTGTATATATATATATATATACATACACACGCACACGCGATATATACTCACAGGTAAATGGGTATGAAAATGTAAAACACGGAGGAAAATAGGATTCACCTTCGCTACACCTGTTGCTGTATAACTTCCTTTTCAGTGAAACACAGAAAAGAAAACAAAGTAGTCATCGTCTGGTCTGTTCTAATCTGATCAAGACATACAACGAACATACATGTGTGTGTGTGTGTGTGTGTGTGTATATATATATATATATATATATATAATATATGTGTGTGTGTGTATGTATATATGATATCTTTTATCTGTTTCATTCATTAGATGACGCCATGCTGGGGCAGCGCATTAAGAATTTTTTTGTCAAAAGAATCCACACCAGTACTTACGTCTTCTTTCAAAGCCTATTATTTATTGTATCGTGAACTTTTGCCGAACTGCTAGGTTACGGGGACGGAACCACATCAACAGCGGTTGATAAGCAATGTTGGAGGACAAACGCAGACACAAAGACACACAAACACACACGCACACACACGCACACACACTTACGTGTGTGTGTGTGTATATGTATATATATATATATATATATATATATATATATGGATGCGCAATGGCCCAAGGGTTAGGGCAGCGGATTCGTGGTCATAGAATCGCGGTTTAGATTCCCAGGCCGGACGTTGTGAGTGTTTATTGAGCGAAAACACCTAAAGCTCCACGAGGTTCCAGCAGAGTGTTGTGGCGTACCCTTCTGTACTCTTTCACAACTTCTTCTCACTCTTTCTTACTGTTTCTATTGTAGCTGTATTTCGAAGGGCCAGCCTTGTCACACTTTGTGTCACGCTGAATCTACCCCGAGAACTACGTTAAGGGTACACGTGTCTGTGGAGTGCTCAGCCACTTGCACGAGCAGGATGTTCTGTTAATCGGATCAACTGGAACCCTCGTCGTCGTAACCGACGCAGTGCCACGATATATAGATATATATATATATATATTATATATATATATATATAGATATGTATATATATATATATATATATATATATATATATATATATATATACATACATATATGCACTCACAACGGATTTCTTTCGGTTTTTATTTACCAAATACAAGGCTATAGCAGAAGACACCTACCCAAAGTGCTACGAAGTGCAACTGAGCCCAGAACCATATGGCTAGGAAAGCAAGCTTCTTACCACACAGGCACTCCTGCACCGAGGCCCCTCTAACAAGGGCTGTGAAGTCGAAGCAAAAAATTTCGACTCCAACACCTCTATGTAATTAAGTGACTGTGGGTCTGTTTGACCGACTCCGACTCCAGTTACCCACTAATTGTTTCCGAGTCCGACTCAACTGCTCCGTTTCTAACTGCGAACATATTGAGTTTGGAAACGTCTTGCTATATACAAAATGTACGATAATAATTACATGCGAAGGAAATGATGAAGTAACTATTCATTTCTGAGGTCAAGATTTGCAGATAACTTACCGAAACGTTTTGCTTAATATCGTATCAACGTTGTTGAGGTCGTATTCACGTCACTGTAAAATGTTTTTTTTTGTTTTTGTCTTTTTTTCGGTTTTGAACTTGATGGAAAGTGACAACTACAAATCGTTTTATTAGTTAAGGAGTGAAATAGTATAAGGTGATAGCTACTGACAGATTGTCATGCATTCATAAACAACTAATTAGACACGAGCCAAGAGATACTGAGTGCTAACAGGCTTGCAAGTAGTTCGGAGCTGGTTTGAATATGTCGGGAAAGATGACAAAAGTATTAGGTGTAGGTATATATTTGCATACAAACGTACACATACTCACGCACGCACACGCACACACACACACACACACACATACACACAAACACACACATACAAACGCACACATAAATGTATGTATGAACGAATGTGGATATATATATATATATATATATATATATATATATATGTATACCGGTGTAAACACATAAATGTGAAACAATGTGGAAAAAAGAGTACTCAAATACCAGTGGTAGAGTAATATGCTTTATTTAAAGCAGCAGAAAATTCAACAAAACCTGTTACTCTGAGTTTCCCGTTGCCATTCATCGGACATTTTTTTCTAGCAAAAAACTGTCCGATGAACGGCAACGGGAAACTCAAAGTAAAAGGTTTTGTTAATTTTCTGCTGCTTTAAATAAAGTATATATATATATATATATATATATATATATATATATATATATATATATATATATATATGTATGTATAAGCATACATGTATGTCGGCATGTATGTATATAAATATAAATAGTTCAAATTTACACGTGAATGCATATACATATATTATATCATATTACACACATATACGTATATACATATATATACACTATGTAAATACATACATACATACATACATACATACATACATACATATACATACATACATACATACATACATATATAATATACATATATATAATTGGCCTGCTCGCTTAGCCAGCGGGGTGGCGTCGTTTGAAGGCTAAAACAATGCGTAGCGCATTGTGACCAGCGATGTGTAGCAACATCTGATAGCCTGGTCGGTCACGTAATCACGTGAAATATATATATATATATATATGTGTGTAAATACACATACACACACTCACACATATATATATACATACACAATATGTATATATATATTACATATATTATAGCATATATTAAACTTAAAGAAGAATATAATTTACTGTGACTTCGAAGTTCCGGTCAATGATATTCTTGTTTAAGAATAATAAATTTGTACTGTACAAAAGTATAGAGTAACCCATCAGATTTATGTAAAATTGTCTTTCTTGTAACTGAACGTAAGATAATGAGCTGGCAGAGTCGCTAGCACGCTGGGCAAAATGATTCGACTTTACATTCTGAGTTCAAATTCCACCGAGGTCGGCTTTGCCTTTTATTCTTTCGGAGTTGATAAACTATATACAAGATGAGCACAAGACACAATGTAACCGACTTCACACCTTCTCCCCGAAAATTACTGGCCTTGTGACTAAATTTGAGAGTATTATAACTGAGCATAAAAACAAAAATTTGAACGGGCGCGTGCGTGTAAGTCAATAGGTGTGTATGAGTGTATCATAAAAAAAAAGTCTAAACGAAAGGATGTAGGTAACCCCCGTCTCTGTGACAATCTTGATTTTTTTTGTATAAGTAAAACTTGATCTATGATATACGTGTATGTGTGTGCGCGTGCGTGTTGTAAACAATTAACCAATTATACTTTTATCTACCGTAGACGAAAAGAAGAGAGAGAGAGAGAGAGAGAAATAGAGATAGCTCTGACATAGTTTCTTCCCACCTTCCCGCAACATAATACGTATAGCAAGGATTTTATTTTTTTTATTTTTCTTTTCTGGCTTCCTGTCGTGTGACTCAACACCGTAACCGTTCCTTCCTTAATCACCATCACCATCACCACCACTACTACCACCACAACCCCTAACGCCACCTCCATTATTATCTGTCGACGATCATCACCACCATCGCCACTACCACCACCATCACCACCACCGTCACCATCATCTCCATGTAAGTGAACGTTTATATGTCAGGTTTTGTGTTGGCCTGCGCGCGCGTGTATGTATAGATAATAGTATTTGTGTCTCTGTCTTCCAATATACCCCGTTTGACAGCCGGTATTGCTTTGGTTATGTCCCCATAACTTTACGGTTCGATAAAAAGGGATCTGATAGAATAAGACTAAGGTGGCGAGATGGCAGAAATGTTAGCACGCCGGGCGAAATGCTTAGCGTTATTTCGTCTGTCTTTATGTTCTGAGTTCAAATTCCGCTGATGTCGACTTTTCCTTTCATCCTTTCGGGATCGATAAATTAAGTACCAGTTACGCACTGGGGTAGAAATAATCGACTTAAAACGTTTGTCTGTCCCTGTTTGTCCCCTCTGTGTTTAGCCCCTTGTGGGTAGTAAAGAAATAGGTATTTCGTCTGCCGTTACGTTGTGTGTTCAAATTCCGCCGAGGTCGACTTTGCCTTTCATCCTTTCGGGGTCGATAAATTAAGTACCAGTTGCGTATAGGGGTGATCTAATTTACTGGCCCCCTCCTCCAAAATTTCCGGCCGTGTGCCTAGAGTAGAAAAGAATAAGCACTAGACTTAAAGATAGGTACAGAGGACAATTTCTTGGAGTAAAACACTTGAAGGCAGTGATCCGACATGGCGGCATTCCAATAACTGAAACAAAATATAAAAAATAAAAGTTGCTGAGGTCAGATTTAAGGAGGATGGTCATGGCCGGACTGCCCTTCATAACAGGTTTAACCAGCTCGACCGTAACGATATGTTACTGACCTTCTAATATCAATGACGATGATGACGACATCAATAGCAACTTCATGTTGACGCAAATGGCTTCCAATCTCATATAGCAACAATCCCTGACTTTCATAACGGATCAATTTCATGTAAGACAATTCTGTCACGCATCGGGGATCACGTGCATGATAAAACTCGATAAGGTACCTAATATATGATTTAATTATTACATATATAATAAATATAATGTTGGAGTGGCTGGCAGAGTTGTTAGCACGCCGGACAAAATGCTTATCAGCATTTCGTTCGTCTTCATATTTTAAGTTCAGATTCCACCGTGGTCAGCTTTGCCTCCCATCCTTTAGGGGTCGATGAAACAAGTACCAGTGATATAATAGACTAATCCCTCCAAATTTCAGGCCTTTTGCCAATAATAGAATGGATTAAACACACACACACATGCACACACAGACACACAGACGCACACGCACACAGACGCGCACACAACGTTCCCATGTGGTGGGATCGATAATTGTGAAGATTCCTCATTTAATATAAAACCATTGGTAGCCATCTAAACCCACAAATAAAAATATGTGTATCAATGCGGCGGTGCTGAGCACTTCTTACTGTTCGATATTAGCGAGTACACACCCATTACATACTCTCACACACAGACACACACAAATGTATACACTATACACATGCACACTCACACATACATACACATGTAATCACACCACGTGTAAAGCATACATGAACTGCTACACACAACACGCACACACGTCAAACGCATTCGTCCCCATTCACACATACACATTCACACACTCGCGCACACCATCCTCGCATATGCACATACGCTAGCGCCCATCCTCTTATTGTGATCACCATGAATTATCTCCCTTTCATTGAACCTCTTTTGTTTTTTCAAATCATTCGCGATGTTGGACCACTGAACACGCCTTTTTCATTCTCTCTCAGTATATTTCCTCTTATTCCCTTCTGTCGAAGAGCGTAGGCTCGAAACATAAAACATTTTTCTATTTTTCCTGCGTGTCAAACTAATACACTTGCTAGTTGTACATACATCTGCCTTCGTCTTTGTTATTCTATAAATTTGAACTATATATATATATATATATTAATAAATGAAATAAAACATATGCATATATATAAACATATATGTACGTACCTACCTCTACATGTACATATTCACGCATATATGAGTACAGGACACCAAAGGGACGTCGAACACAAAGAGAAACGAAAACATAGACACAAACCAAAGGAACTGGATATTTTTTTAAAAACAACAAAAAATGGAGTACAGGACAAATATATATATATATATATATGTGTGTGTGTGTGTGTGTGTGTATGTGTGTGTGTGTGTGTGTGTGTGGTTTACCTATGTAATGCAAAAACAAAAGAAACACGCTAAAAACAGTTTAAAAATAGAAATATAATTTTAAAATTTATTCTTCTTGTGCGGCCTGATATAAAAAAAAAGCCACGTGTCTGTGGCAGGTTGTTTGAGGATCCCTGACATACGAAGATGTTAAGTTAAAAGGCTGCAACAGAATTTTTCTATTTGAATTCCAATCTTTAAAGGAAAAAAGATGGAATAAACCGGTACATTTTAAAAGTTATCTTCAAACGAACAGACAAGCAAGATTAGAGTTAATCGGTAAAAGTATAATGGCCAGGAAATAGGAGGGCGGTCGACCCCCTTATAGGGGAGTTATTCAGTGAAATAACATCAATACAATTGACCTGAAAAGAGAGGTGAGCTAGTAAGAATGCAAATTTGATATCTTTTGACTAAACATTAACAATGAATTATATTACAGAATATTTAAACCGAAACATGTTTACGTCTGTGAAGAAATTTTAGGTCAAATTCACACCTGCACCTTCCTGTTTGTCAGATCAGATGATACAGGTGTTGATGTAAGACGAGGAGAGAGACTAAACTTTATAGTTGTTATTTAAATAAATAGAGGAATGAAGAAAAAAAAAATACTGACAAGAAGATATATTTAGATATTATAACAATAATTTTAGAGTGAGTCAAATCGTAGCCATTACCATATGAAAAAAAAAGACGTAAAGATATTTATACCCTGCCCAAGATTAATTCGGGAATGGTTTAGATTTTAAAGAAAAACTATGACGCCCACGTGGGAAAGTAATTCGAATGATTATAAAATGTTGATAGATGAAATGTAGAGTTTGTAAACTTTCAGCTTCCGATAATTTATAAAAGCTTCTCTCTTATATAACAGTTTGTCTTTTTTGCATCTCTGGAGGGTGATTATGCCAGTAAGAAACACACGGACAGTGCCTGTATTTATGATTGGATTACTGGCATAAAGTCCCTTCTGAGATACAGCAAATCTGTTTTAAGACCGGAGTTCATATCAAGAATCTTGCAAACAAAATGCAAAAGTAAAACACTTCGTTGACCCTTTAAACGCGGAAACGATTTTACTCCACGGATTTGAAGAAAACCTCTCCGTATGTCACGAGAAGCGGAGACAGGATCTTTTCGCTTTGACCGGCAGATTTTTAAAATAATTTCTTTGTAACTTAGAAATTTTAAACTTCGTATACTGGCAGAATGTGTTTATAAAACATCTTTTTCTCTTGGCTTTCTTGAGAAAATTCTGTAGTTTGTAAGATATTTGTTGTTTATTTTCTTGCATTTCGGCAATTTCAACCAATCAATGACGTCTATTGAGTTGAAAACAATTTCTACCGTAAACATTTTCTGGCGGTGTCATATGAAAATGTCTCAGTTATTTATGAGAAAAAAAGATACCGTGGCCATAAAATAAGGGGTCACTCGTAAACAGAGCTGGATAACAAAACCGTTCCCTCTTTAGTGTCCACCCATAATTATGACCCTCGTATCGATCTATTGCATTTCAATCTGTTTTAGGGTTAGGGTTAGAGTTGAGAGGAAAATTAAAACTGCATATGTTGTGAACTTAGAATATGTGTTTATTAATAAAAGTTTAATAACGATAATCTTTTATTCATACGAACGTAACTGATATGAAATATGTCATAAGTAACAGGGATATTTTCATATGACACCGCCAGAAAATGTTGTTGAGAAATTTCAAACTAACAATTGATTAATAATATTGTAAACGAAATCAATGTTCCATACCAGCAACACAGTTTTTTAAAATAGTAAACTGAAAATTCGTGTCACCACCAATGCTCACCAGATTTTTCATATATACTATTGAAGACATAATAAGACAACAGTTTTCACACTTCAACATATAGCAGTAATACGTTAACAGATTGCATCGATATTCTATACGTGTTGATTAATGAATAAATTATCCGACATATATTCTAACGATTTTATTCAGCAATAAATAAAATGCCAATTTTCTGTTGCTAAATCATACTTGGATGTGCTTAAAAATAATTTTACTTAAATATTGTAATGCTAATCTCCTTTCTTCAGTCGTTTAAACAATTGCAGATGAGAAACGGCACAGGAGTAGCTGTGTGGTAAGTAGCTTGTTTACCAGCCACATGGTTTCGGGCTCAGTCCAACTGCGTGGAACCTTGGGCAAGTGTCTTCTACTATAGCCTCGGGCCGACCAAAGCTTTGTGAGTGGATTTGGTAGACGAAAACTGAAAGAAGCCCGTCGTATATATGTATATATATATGCGTGTGTGTTTGTGTGTCTGTGTTTGTCCCCCTGGCATTGCTTGAGAACCGATGCTGGTGTGTTTATGTCCCCGTTACTCAACGGTTCGGCAAAAAGAGACCGATAGAATAAGTACTGGGCTTACAAAATAATAAGTCCCGGGGTCAATTTTCTCGACTAAAGGCGGTGCTCCAGCATGGCCGCAGTCAAATGACTGAAACAAGTAAAAGAGTAAAAAGAGTAAAATCAGTTACAAATTGCGAAGGTTCCATTTTTAAAGATTTTATACGTTCTATATTATGTATTGAACACTGTAACCCTGCTTGTAAAAGCAAACATCAACAACAATATGCACACACAAACACGAGGGCACACATGTAATACAAATCACATACAAACATGTAAGAGCATTTGTACAAATACAGTTATATCTGTTTGTGTGTGTATGTGTGTGGTGTGTTAGCATGTATCTATGTGTACGTATTTAAGATATATATTACTGTGTGTATATAAATGTTAATTTACAATAGTATGGATGAATAAATAAATTTAATAATAGATGTATCTAATGAGTACGTATTTACTAGAATATCTAGAGGTGCACGCATGTTTATATAGTTTATATATATACATATACATACAAACATATATTTATATATACACACACATATATATGTATGCATGCATGTATGTATGTATGTCTCTCTCTATTTATCTATCTGTCTATTATCTATACATATATACATACATACATAACATATACAAATATATAATATATATATATATATATATATATATATATATCTATATATATATATATATTGTGTGTATGTATGTATACATAGGTGTATGTACGTATTTATGTGGATGTTGTCTGATCAGGTGTGTGTTTAAATTTTTATTTGTCATAGACAAAGAGAATTTTTTCAAAGATTTCTTGTGAATTTAATATTGCAAACTTTTAATTTTCAGATTCAGTGGCTCCAGTTTTACCATTGTTTATAACAGACAATGCTTCGGGTTCCTTTAGAATATTGGTCATCAAAGTTTATTGTCCGATGATATATAAAATGTATGGAACAATATATTCTCTGAATATTTACGCTTAGTGTATTATATATATATATAAACATATATACATACATATACACACACATACACTTATTACTAATACGTATATATATATATGTATGCGTGTTTGCATGTATATTTTTACATATATGTCGGTATCTATCAATTTATATGCAAAAATATATACATACATACAAACATACTCACTTTAAATCTATATATTTACGTCTATCTATCTATCGATATATATATATAATATATATATTATATATATATATATATATATATATAGATATATAGATAGATAGATAGATAGATAGATAGATAGATAGATAGATAGATATACATATATTTATGTATATATGTATTAATTATACATACATATATTTATAAAACTGTATATACACATGCATATAAAATTATAATTATATATATATGTGTGTTTGTGTGCATGTGTGTTATATACATGTATGTATTTATGTATATATTTATATACATTCGTGTATACGTAAGCATATACAAATATATGTATATACCTACACACACACATACATACATATGTATGTGTGTGTGTATGTCTTCGTTTCGTTTGTTTTTATATCGACTTATATATCTACAAATATACAGCTAAACACACACACACATATATATAAACACCGTTTACATAAATAATAGAATTAATATATATATACTGATATACATACATATATACATACATATGTATTTGTGTGGTGGGTGTATCTGTATTAATGTACAGTAAGCATTTGAAATAAGTAATGAACTTCATTATAAGTGTTGAATATGTTCAATGGACATTAGTGCTTTCTTTTTTATTTTCCTTACTGTCTTCCATGTATATTTTCACAATACTGCCATTTTATTCATACTATTGTAAAAATTCAAACTTCTCTTTACATTTCCATCTGTCCCATTCTTCAACGACAATTTTGTTTTTCAAAATCTCATTGAAATTTAATAATAATTAATGTGATATATATATTAATAATATAAAGAATTCGTAAATTTCATTTTATTCAGCTCGTTCCTAGCAAACTTTAATGGACGGCAATTTATTTATCAATGGACAAACAATCTTCTAGTTTTTGAAAACTTTATTATTGTTGTTGTACCAGTTTTTGTTGTTTTTCTCTCGTTTTTACTCTTCTTCTCCATCCTCTCCTTCTAACTTCTTACTTTTGTTAGATCTAACAAAGAAACCTCAACACTAAATATAATAGAAATAACAACTATATCTCCCTCAAATCAGATCCTGATGTTAATTCTTTTGCATTTGAATGTGCCACATTTGGAAATGGTGTCCTAGCTACGCTATACCTGGCAAAATATGTGTATGGTCATTATATGACCATTAATATAGGCGCAGGAGTGGCTGTGTGGTAAGTAGCTTGCTTACCAACCACATGGTTCCGGACTCAATCCCACTGCGTGGCACCTTGGCACGTGTCTTCTACTATAGCCTCCGGCCGACCAAAGCCTTGTGAGTGGATTTGATAGAGGGAAACTGAAAGAAGTCTGTCGTATATATGTATATATTATTTTATATATATATATAATTCTCTCTCCCTGAAATTTTAACTACAGTTCTCTATGTAGAAATGTATCACTCTGTAACCCACGTGGGAAGGAGGGGACGAATGCGGGGCCTCACTTGTATTTTTGAATTCGTTGGTGCTGGCGGTCTGATATGGTTTGCCTGGGATTACTCGTACCAGACGGGTATGTTTGATTTTTTAGTACTTTCAAATCCAAATCTGAGAAAATCCTTGAGCTGACGAAGGAAATGTTGATCTTTATAATCAACTAATCCAGAAACGGGCCTGTTCTCAGATTATCTTATATAGGTGTGATCTTTCGTTATTTTTCCCTCTATACCTGTGTGAGTTATTTTTGAGTATGCATTGTCTGGGAGATTTTTCTTACAGTAGAAGAAATAGCTAAAATTTTTGGCTGCTATTTCTAAAAAGTTCGGTGTGTGGTAAAGTAAATTATTTTACTGAACCCTATTTTTATAATATAATATATTATAATATAATATAATTATAATATAATATATATACGTTTAAATATTTGTTGTGCAAAATGGCTGACGGTTAGTAAGGAGAGACACAAGTAAGTGAGAAGAAAACAAAGGACCACTGATGCGGTCACAGGAGTGTGACGAAAGAACTTTGGCCGAAATAGATTAAGATTAATGTAAATAATAATATCACTGAAGCAAAATAACACCAAATATATAGTGCGTGTGTTTTTATTGGCTAACTGGCAATATGACCATTCCGAAATATAATATATATATATAAATATATATATATATATATATATATATATATATATATATATTATATATTATATATATATATATATATATATATATTATATATATGTTTATGTATGTATGTGTGTGTCTGTGTGTGTTTGTCCCCCCAACCTCGCTTGACAACCGATGCTGGTGTGTTTACGTCCCCGTAACTTAGCGGTTCGGCAAAAGAGACTGATAGAATAAGTACTAGGCTTACAAAAAATAAGTTCTGGGGTCGATTTGCTCGACTAAAGGCGGTGCTCCAGCATGGCCGCAGTCAAATGACTGAAACAAGTAAAAGAATATGAAACCATTAAGACGACGAGCGAGTGGAATTGATATCACCCTGGACAGGATACTTAAAGGCATTTCGTGTCTTTATATTCGGTGTTCAAATTTCGCCGAGTTCGTCTCCTTGTAAATGTAGAAATATTTGAAATATTATCAGTCATTGATTAATGATATACTTTTTAAACTATCAAGGTATCGGTCGCTCTTCGACAGGTTTATGGTCGAACGTATCTCTGCTCACCGCTGTCGACGCAGAGATTGCAGTCTGCAAGTGCGAGTGTTACGAGTCAGAGTGGCTGTTCCAGCACTTCTCCCTTGCCATTCTCCTGGGCAATGCCTTTTCCATTTCGTCTGGTGGAGCCATGAGAAATGTTTCTATATCGTGAGAGGCAAGATTCTTCAAAATTAATCCAAATGAAGTGTTCTCCATTTGAATAAATTCTTGAATAAATTGT
>NW_021825956.1:10000-13971 GCF_006345805.1 Octopus sinensis | reverse complement strand
AACATACATACATACATACATACATACATACATACATACATACGTAGGTAGGTAAGTAGGTAGGTAGGTAGGTAGGTAGGTAGGTAGGTAGGTAGGTAGGTAGGTAGAAGATAGATAGATAGATAGATAGATAGATAGATAGATAGATAGATAGATAGATAGATAGATAGATAGATAGACAAATAGGTAGATAGATATGTTTCTTTATTAGCCACACAGGGCTGCACACAGACAGGCCAAATTACAAGGTAGAGATTTTCTTTTGGGGGTAAAAATGGGAGTTTGGTTTTCGATCAAAAGGGATCGTAAAAGGAAAGAAAGAGGACAAAAAAAGGGGGTGGGATAGAAAATAAAAGGAAAAGGAAAAAAAATATTTTGGGGAGAGAATGCAAATCCTTAATTCCTACCGTACAAATAATCACGATATCTGGGACCTACAAAAATCTGCAAAACCTTCTTAAGATTTTAAAGGGTAATGGTCAAAACAAAATACTTTCCCTCATGACCTTGCTAGCAAATCGGAGGCCGGTCAAAATTTACTTTAAATTTAAAAAGAGAAAGAGAACATACGTACACTCATACATGCATACAAGCATGCATACATATCGTGAAGTATATTTGCCGCTTAAATGTGGCTAACCCTTAAGAGTGGATGCTACTGTAGCTTGTAGCCCCAGGAGGACATCTTCAGCTGGCTATTGACACACTTTCTGTGCCCTATCAGTATTTGCAAAGGGAAGTTATCTTTCACATCTCCAGCCTGACGTGATACACACGGACTCGAGTTTCTGGGTATTGACCCGTCATCAGAAACTCGAGACTATGTGTATCACGTCAGGTTAGAATGGGAAGGATGGCTTCCCTTTGCAAATACTGATAGGGCACAGAAAGTGTGTCAATAACCAGCAGGAGGAGATGTCCTCCTGGAGCTACACGCTACAGTAGCATCCATCCTTAAGGGTTAGCCACATTTAAATAGCAAATATACTTCACGATGTCATGCAGCTACTATTTATACTTTGCTCAGAGATTTATTATTTCATGCATACATACATACATACTTACAGACAGACAGACAGACAGACAGACACAGACATAGGGGCAGACATACTAACAACTTATTAAAATTTAATAGAGAAAAGCCAATATTTATTTGTAAGTTTTCCTAAGAGAAATTCCTTTACAATTTTGTAATAAATTTACATTTAACCCATTAACATCTAACATCTCATTTTTGTGGGACAGGGATTTTGAATTTAATATAAATAATATATAAAGACTTGTGTTTCATTTGTTATAAGCTCCATGCTTACAGCATTCCCCAAGTATGATGATGGTTGTCTCTTGTCGTCCGAGAAAGATGGTTCTGCAATTTCTTGCTGAGCATGCGCAAATGATTTGTTTATGGTGAGTGCCGTACACTAGTTCACTGTCTCCAGCAATTCGACGTTGCCTAAACAGGTACACGGTGTACAACACGTCAGATGTCGAAGTGATTGCGGGTCAACGTGAAATGAAGTGTTTAGTCCCAAAGCAAGCGCTGTTTGCACAGAACCCTTGTCGAAGGGCTGCCATTATCGTCATTTGTTAGACCCATTTCCTAAATCTTGTCTCCTCAGTCACCTAAAATGGTCCCAGATTCTTACAGCCTTCCACCAGATGAAACATCAAGCTTTGTATTTTATAGAGACCTAATGGCAAGCATGATCTGCCAACCCATGTAAAAACCCTTCTATGATTCGTCTCTGTGGGCATCAAAATTTTTAGAAAGATTATTTTTGTTATTATGGTTGTTGTTGTTGTTGCTGTTGTTTATCCCTAATTCAGTCCTGATATATTAGACACGTGACCAACTTGCCTTTCTCTGTTCTTTTACTCTTTTATTCTTTTACTTGTTTCAGTCATTTGACTGTGCTCATGCTGGAGCACCGCCTTTAGTCGAGCAAATAGACCCCAGGACTTATTCTTTGTAAGCCTAGTACTTATTATACTATCGGTCTGTTTTGCCGAATCGCTAAGTTACGGGGACGTAAAACACACCAGCATCGGTTGTCAAGCGATGTTGGGGGGACAGACACAAATGCACAAACATACACACACACACACACCACACACACACACAACACATATATATATATATATATATATATATAATATATATATATATATATATATATATATATATATATATATATATATATACATATATACGACGAGCTTCTTTCATTTTCCGTCCACCAAATCCACTCACAAGGCATTGGTCGGCCCGAAGCTATAGTAGAAGACACTTGTCCAAGGTGCCACGCAGTGGGACTGTACCCGGAACCATGTGGCTGGTAAGCAAGCTGTTTACCACACAGCCACTACTTTCTTTTTCTTTTCTTTATTTTTTTGAGACAAAATAACCTGGACTACGTTATCCAATCTTTTTTCAAGACGGCAGGGTACAATTTGAGGGTCATTTCGTTGTTACTCTTTGCAGGTCATGCAATGACGTAGAAGCTCCCACTTTTCCTGTTTGCTGTCACTGGTTGCAATGCTGGAGGTGGTGATGGTAGTGGTAGTGGCAGCGGCGGCGGGGTTAGTGCTGATCATGCCCATAGATGGTGAAGGTGTTGGTGGCGTCACAGGCGCAATGTGGTGGTGGTGGTGGTGGCGAGTGGTGATTCCACAGTAACAGAGATGCGTAAGGGAAGAGCAATGACGGCGGTGTCCACTGGCGGCGGAGGTCAGTGGTGAAGGCTCTTTGTGGTGGGGGCCAGTAGGCGTTATTAGTGACGGTGGTAATTGTCTAATTAATCTGAAGTATGTTCAATGTAACCATTGTACGCTAAATTAAAAATGGTGGACAGGGTGGTGGTAATGGTGTAGCGCTAGTGACGACGGTGATGGCGGTAGCGGTGGTGGTGATGGTGGTGGTGGTTGTAGTGGTGGTGGCGGTGGTGGTTTTGATTGTGGTGTGGTGCTGGTGGTGGTGGTGTGGTGCTGGTGGTGGTGGTGGTGGTGGTGTGGTGGTAGTGGTTGTAATGTTGTAGTGATAGTGCTGGGGAAATAGTGGTGGTGGTGGTGGTGGAATGTTGAATTGGGGATGGTGAGAGTGAGAAGGTGGTGGTGTTGGCAGCGGCAGCGGCGGTGGTAGTGGTGGTGATGGTGATCGTCGTCGTCGTCGTGCAATGTTGAAATGAGGATGGTGAACGTGAAATGGTTGTGGTTGTAGTGGTAGTGGAATGTTGAAGTAGGGATAGTGGTGGTGGTGGTCATGTTGCAGATATTGTTGCTGTTCTTGTTCTTGTTATTGTCGACATTGCTGTCGCTCTTGAAGCTGTTGTTGTCTTCTTCTTCTTCTTCTTCTTCTTCTTCTTCTTCTTCTTTTCTTCTTCTTCTTCTTCTTCTTCTTCTTCTTCTTCTTCTTCTTCCTCTTCTTCTTCTTCTTCTTCTACTTCTTCCTCTTCTTCTTCTTCTTCTTCTTCTTCTTCTTCTTCGTCTTCTTCTCTTCTACTTCTTCTACCTCTACTTCTTCTTCTTCTTCTTCTCTTCTTCTTCTTTCTTCTTCTTCTCTTCTTCTTCTTCTTCTTCTTCTTCTTCTTCTTCTTTCTTCTTCTTCTTTTTTTCGCTTCTTCTTTTCTACTTCGTCTTCTTCTTCTTCTTCTTCTTCCAATCAGGGCTCACGGCATTAGCCACAAAGAATAATCTCTAATTCGAGACTACTCTAAGATACTAAGAATGCGTGTGGCAACTTGAAGATCCACCCACCACACGGTGGCTTTTAACGGGTGGAGAGCTGAACCATCCTGGGGTACAGAGGATTCGCAATCTAGACTAGGGTCTGAAAGTTTTACCACACATTAGTGGGTTACACCATGGTTCCTCTGCTTTGTGGCAGAAGTATGAAGAAAGAGTGAGAGAAAGTTGTGGTGAAAGAGTACAGCGGGGCTCACCACCACCACCCCTCCGGAGTCTCGTGGAGCTTT
>NW_021825956.1:0-5000 GCF_006345805.1 Octopus sinensis | reverse complement strand
CATTGTGCAAGACCCTGGACAAGTGTCCTCTACAATGGTTCCGGATCGACCAAAGCCTTGTGAGTGAATTTGGTGGAGGGGAAATGAAAGAGGCGCATCATATCTTTTATCCGCTTCTTGTTTCGGACATTTAACTGCGGCCATGCTGGGACACCACCTTGAAGGGTTTTAGTCAACCAGCGAATCAACCCCCAGAACATATTTTCTAAAGCCTGGTATTTATTCTATCGGTCTGTTTTCCTGAATCACTAAGTTACGGGGACGCAAACACACCAACACCGGTTAACGAGCGGTGGGAATGGGACAAACACAGAGACAAAGACACACATACATATATGTGTCTGTGTGTGGAGGCGCAATGGCCCAGTGGTTAGAACTACGTTAAGGGTACACGTGTCTGTGGAGTGCTCAGCCACTTACACGCTAATTTCACGAGCAGGCTGTTCCGTTGATCGGATCAACCGGAACACTCGTCGTCGTAACCGACGGAGTGCTTCCAGAGCAGAGGATATGTGTGTGTGTGCGCGTGTGTGTGTGTGTGTGTGTGTGTGTGCATATACACGGTGGGCTTCTTTCAGTTTCCATCTACCAAATCCACTCACAAGGCTTCCGTCGGCTCAGTGCTAGACGACAGTTGCCTAAGGTGCCACACAATAGGTCTGAACCTAGAACCATGTGGTTGGGAAGTTCTTACAACACAGCCGCCATATAAAGATGTGTATGTGTGTGTACGTGTGTGTGCGCGCATGCGTGTCCTTGTCTTTAGCCACCGCTTGACAACCAGCCGATAGAAGAAGAATCAGATTTTAAAAACTAAAAGTACTGAGGTCAATTCATTCGATCGGAATTCTTCAAGGCGATGCCCCAGCATGGCCGCAGTCTAATGAATGAAACTAGTTAAAGAAATAGATTTACGAAAATGAATGAATAAAATAACTAAAAAAATTTTAATTACATAATTCAGTTGACGATGAGCTGAGTTGTCTCCCTTTATTACGATTTAAAAAAAAAAAAAAAACACTTGAACAAAATAAATTTAAGCTTCTTCAGACAATAAGCTAAGTTTCAACGCATATACACTTGCAAGCACTCACGCGCATTTGCACGTATAAACACACAAACACAAACACACACACACAAACACAGACACACATACACACGCATACACACACATGCAAATGCACACATACACACAGAGATACACACACACACATATGCATGCGTTTGCGAACACAAACACATACACAAAATCTCAAACGAAACGCGTTTATATATGTATAAAGTGATCACGCACACACACACGCACAAACACACACATACATACACTCACACACACGCACGTATATATACATGTATATAGACATATATATACACACACGCATGTATATATATATGTGTGTGTGTGAGTGTATGTATGTGTGTGTTTGTGCGTGTATATATATATTTCGGCGGGAAATTTGTAACTACAACAGAATGTAATTGATCGGACCATATGAGAATCGTCGCTTGTAAGGGTCTGATCAATTATATTGACAAATGTTGCTGATGAATCATAGACAATTATGTAAGGTATAATCTGCATTTTGGTAATGAAGAAACAATTGTACAACATTAATCCATTATTTAGTAGTAATTTAATTTCATAGCGTTGATTGTGGTGCTATTTCTATGTGGATTTTCGTCGGCGACTTTTACCGATCGAGGACCTATTTCTAGCACTAGAGTTAACATATTCAAAAAGTTGACTCTCTAACTTTACGGATATAATATATCGTACTTGATTTGTGTCCCCGGTTTTTTTGTGCTAGGTCGCTTGGTGTTTAAAATAAGGGATTATTGAATTAATATCTAGTAATTTTATTCACCCTCATTATTTATATATATATATATATATATAATATATATATATAATTTTAAAGTAGAGGAAATAGCTAAGGTTCTTTGTCTGCTCTTTCTAAACTTCCGTATGTGGTAAAGCAAATCTTTGCTGAACCCTATTATAAAGTATTACTTCAGTTTACTGTGAAATGGTCCTTTTTCATGCCGAATGCTACTTGGTGAAATTATTGATTACTTGTCAATTAATTCATTTTACCTTTTGTTATTATTGATAATATAATTTTCTCCCTGATAATAAACTACAGATTTTTTTCTGTAGTATTTTACTTGACGACATACGCGAATGGGCAGGGGAAGATGATGAACCTCATTCGTATATTTTAAATTCGGCGGTACTGGCGTTTAATATGATCTGTCTGGTACCGTTAGTTGGAGAGATATGTTCAGTTCTTCCAGTGCCTTCGAATTTAATATTGTGAAGTCCCATGCTGACGAAGAAAATGCTCGGGTAAAGTATAAATTAAACATTCTTTATACCGATCTAATTCCGAAACGCGTACATGGGTAATCTAATATCGATTGATTTTCGTTATTTTTCTACCTTCGTGGATTGTTTTCGAGTAATTTGTTTTTTCCGGGAGTCTCTTTTTAAAGTAGAGGAAATAGCTAAGGTTCTTTGGCTGCTATTTCTAAACTTCGGTATGGGGTAAAGCAAATCTTTGCTGAACCCTATTAATAATGATATAATATATATATATTATATATATATATATATATATAAAGTTAACCAAAACAAGAAAACAAAAAGGGACAACAACGCGAGGATGTGGAACAAATAAAGATTATTGGACGCTCAGGAAAGAAGGGAAGGAAGGAGGGTATGGCGTTTCGAGCGGAGCTCTTCGTCGGGAAACATAGGAGAAAGAAAGATCCCGAGACGGGAGGACAGAGGAAAAAAATTGCAGGTAGTCTTCACGAGGTCACATACTAAAAAAGACGGAAGTGGTAAAAAAGGAGGAAAATGTTTTTAAAAACAGGAGAGCTGAATCAAAGAAGGAATGGTAAAAAAGGTGTGTGAGATGACAAGGGTGTGTGTGTGGGTATGTGTGTGTGTATGGTGGACAATGGCGCTGTCATACTTATATACATACACATTTACAGACAGACAATAGACGCGTGTGTTTTTGTTCACGTGCATATATTTCTACGTACATTCACACACACACACACACACACACACACACACATCTCCATGTGCATAGACATTCATACATGCATGAACAGAAATCTGCATGCAAATTTGTGTTAACATGACACCCTCTATGTGGACACTCAACCTGTTATAAGTAGTACACCAACACACTCAATTTTTAAAAAAGAGCAGTACCCAATAAATATAGTTTCGAAAAAATCGTCGCGATGTTCTCAGCTGGAAACGTCTCTGACTATAGATCTTCACGTTGGGGGTTGTCTTGAGGTCTAAGCAACAACGATAGGCCAAACATGCGCACACATGTGCATATGCACGTATGCATTGATTTATACAAATACACACACATGAGCGTCTGCCTACCATCGTACACACACACACACACACACACACACAACCCTTATTGTTGGTATGTGCATGCTTGCGCATTTGTGTACGTCTGTGCACAGGTGTGTGTATGTGTGGGGAGAGGCATACACACACGTGCTGAGACCCTTTTAGGCCATGAATGACCATGGGGTTGCACCTAGAAAGTTGCCCTCCCAGGCACAAGTCCGGGTAAGGTTGTTTTATGGAAGACCAGAAGTCGCCCATGCACATCTCCGGACTTTGTTCTTTCCGCCTGTCTGTCCATTAGCCACCATGTCGTTTGTTTCAAAAAGATCTTCCAGAAATATATTCAAAAGAAACAGTTTAACAGTTTATACATAACATTTAATCATGCAATGGTCTATAGTACGAGCAACTGACGACTAGTCTGGCACACTGAATTCAGCATCCGAAGTCCAGATCCTGAAACCTCGCCTACGAACTTAAGTGACAATTAAATTTTGCGTTTGTATGTGTGTGTGTGTGTGTGTGTGCACGCACACGCCTATTTAGATAGATAGATAGATAGATAGATAGATAGATAGATAGATAGATAGATAGATAGACAGACAGACAGACAGAGAGATAGACAGGCAGATAGATAGATAGATAGATAGATAGATAGATAAACAGGCAGACAGACAAACAGACAGATAGATAGATAGATAGATAGATAGATAGACAGACAGACAGACTAATAGGCAGACAGACAGACAGACAGATAGCTAGATAGATAGATAGACATGCAGACAGACTGACTGACTGACAGATAGATAGACAGACAGAACAGACAGACTAACAGACAGACAGACAGATAGATAGATAGATAGATAGATATTGCATAATAAATGGGACTCCGTCAGTTTCGACCATGAGTATTTAGTTGTCCCATCAATTGAACTACTTAGTCATTGAATTAGCGTGTAAGTTGCTGGCAGAGTATTCCACAGACACGTGTTCCCTCAAGGTCATTTTGTTGAGGAATCAGCGTGACACAGGTTGTTACGGGACTGGCCCTTTGTACAACCCATTTTAAGGCCTTCTAGTTTCCGTTAACCCAATTTCACTCACAAGACATAAGTCGGCCCGAAGCTGTAGTAAAAAAAACTACATATCGGAGTTGTCAGGCAGTGGAATCGAAACCAAGCCCTCTTGATTCCTTAGCGAACTCCTTAACTGTTCGACCACGCAAACGCTCAGTATTAAGACATACTCTGTGCGTATGTGTATGCGTGTTCTTATGGAAGCGCATGCGTGTGTGTGTGTGTGTGTATAAATGTATATGCGTATGCGTGTGCATGTATGTGTGTGTGTCTGTATGCGTGTGCATGTATGTGTGTGTGTCTGTATGTGTGTGTCTGTATGTGCATGTGTGTAAATGTATGTGGGTATGTGTGAGTGCGAATGTGTGCATACATATCTGTGTATGCGTGTATGTGCGCGTGGGAGAGCGTGTGTGTGTCTGCATGCACGCAGCGTGTATGTGTGCGAATGTGTGTATGTACATGTGTGCGTGTATGTGTGCGTGTATGTGTGTGTACGTGGTCTGTAAGGTGGTTGTGTGTGTGTATGTGTATGTGCT